>NC_141992.1:197152208-197169708 GCF_049901715.1 Pseudonaja textilis | reverse complement strand
ATGTGAAAGGTCACTAAACAAACTCTTGTAAGTCGAGAGCTACCTGCGCTCAGTAAGGTGGGCAATATGTTTGGTTTACGTTGAAGGCAGGTGCAGTTATTCGTTAGTTCAATTTAGGCGTCACCCAACTCCTGACTGCCTCTGCGCGACTCACAAAACAACGCAACAATAAAAATAACCATCTCCACAAAACAATCAACAGATGGCAAGGATTTAAACAAATGCCGCACGCCCAGCAGGACCTCCCACCATCCTTACTCAGAGCCTGGGAGAAGATCCAGATGTTGAAAATGCTTCAGAGCAGGATCAGGTCTGGAATCAGCTCGACAAAAACTAGTCAAATCTTGTCTTGTGGGGATGATCCATCCTCCAAGTCAGGGTTGTCCCAAAGGTGCTTTTATTTTTTTTTTTCAAGAGACAATGGGGCTTGCTGGTTTTCTTCTTTGAAGACATTTCGCTTCTCCATCCGAGAAGCTTCTTCAGCTCTGACCGGATGATGGCGAACGGACGGAGTGATACTCCTTGAAGACAGCTGGCCATTTGCCTTCTTTTTAAAGAGTCGTTGAGGCCACTTGGAGTTTTATCTGTGTCCTCGGGGTCACTTGAGTACTGCAAATGGGTGTTGGAGCCTTCTTGGAACTGTTCCACACCCATTTGTTGCACTCAGGTGATCCTGAGGACACAGACAAACCTCCAAGTGGCCTCAATGACTCGCTAAAAGGATGCAAATGACCAGCTGTCTGCAAGGAGTAGAGATCCTTCCATTTCCCACTATTCTGTTAGAGCTGAAGAAGCTTCTTGGATGAGAAGTGAAACTTCTTCAAAGAAAAAACAAAACAAAACCAGAAAGTCCAGCCGCCTCTTGAAAAACAACAGTAAAATCTTGATTTAAAGTACACGTGGTCCTTGACTTACAACAATTTATTTAGTGACCGTTCAAAGTCACAGCATCGTTGAAAAAAGTGACCAGTTTTTCACACTTCCAACCACTGCAGCGTCCCCACAGTCACATGATCAAAATTCAGATGCTTGGCAACTGGCATGTACTTATGACTGTTGCAGTGTCCTGGAGTCATATGATTCCCTTTGGTTACCTTCTGACGAGCCAAGTCAATTGGGAAACCAGATCCGCTTAACAACCATTTGACCAACTTACCAAGAAAAGGGCATAAAATGGGGCAAAACTCACTTAACAACCGTCTCACTTAACAATGGGGTTCATGCAATCCCCTTCTGACCAGCAAAATCAATGGGGAAACCAGATCCGTTTAACGACTGGGTTAGTAACCTTAAACAACGAAATGGTTCACTTAACAACAGTGGCAACAAAAGATCATCAAGTGAAACAAAATTCACGTCAGAATTTTGTTTAGCAGGATAAATTTTGGGCTCAACTGAACAGCGCAGCAATCCAGGGCTGGAAGGGAGGTCATCTAGTCCAACCCCGTTTCCAGCAGGAGACATCTGGGTTATTTTGGTGCCTCACCCAGTTACAGGACTACCAAGCCACGCCCACCAAGCCACACCACTGTAGTCATACAATGAGGACTACAACCCTCAACTTACAACTGTTCATTTACTGACCATTTGAAGTTACACGCTTGGACGGCTGGAGGATTCTGGGAGTTGAAGTCCAGACCTCTTAAAGTCACCTGGGTTGAGACACATTGCTCTAGAACAGAGGTCTCCAACCTTGGCAAGTGTAAGACTTGTGGACTTCAACTCCCAGAGTTCCTCAGCCGGCTTTGCTGGAGGATTCTGGGAGTTGAAATCCACAAGTCTTAATAGTTGTCAAGATTGGAGACCTCTGCTCTAGAACAACATTTCTTCCACACTTGGTATCTGCAGGGTTGAGGGTTACATTCTCCTGCTAGATGTCATAAGACTTAATACCTAAAGGTGACATTATCACTGGGGCCTCACCTGTTTCCAGGTGTGTAGTTTGTGGCCGGTGTCCCCACACTCTGTCACCAGTGTGACAAATTCAGTGGTTTCTCCTACACTGGATCTTCTCTTTATCTAAAACAAGGTTCTTCAAACTTGGCAATTTTAAGACTTGTGGACTTCAACTCCCAGAATTCATGAGCTAACATGACTAGAGGAAGAATTCGGGGAGTTGAAGTCCCCAAGTTTTAAAGCTGTCAAGTTTGAAGACCCCCTGATCTAAAGAATGAGAAGATACCACGATACTCATCCATTTCTTCTTCCTCATCAGTGGAACTCAACCCAGAAAATAGGACCATACAGGGAGAGTCCCCAACTTGCAACTTTTCACCGCCATGATATAAAAAAGATGTGGAAACTCTACAAAGAGTGCAGAGAACAGCAACCAGGATGATGAGGGGACTGGAGGCTAAAACATACGATGAACTGGTTGCAGGAAGTGGGCCTGGCTAGTCTAGGGAAGAGAAGGACCAGGGGAGACAGGAGAGCAGCCTTCCAATCTTTGAGGGGCTGCCACAGAGAGGAAGGAGTCAAGCTATTTTTTAAAGCACCCAAAGACCAAACAAGGAATAATGGATGGAAACTGAACAAGGAGACATTCAACATGGAATTAAGGAGAAACTTCCGTACAGTGAGAACAATCAACCAGGGGAACAACTTGCCTCCAGAAGTTGTAAATGCTCCAACACTGGAAGTTTTTTAAGAAGGGGTTGGACAACTCATCTCGCCTTCTGCAATCCGTCACTCTCCCTGTGTCTTCGACAGCTGACATGTGACGATTATCAGCTGCACCACAAAAGCAGGAAATAAAGATCAGTAGTGGCCAACAGCAGAGGTGTCGGAGCAAACCAGTTCGCTCCCAGATGATCTTCGGAGCTACCAGTTTGGTCGAACCAAGCCGAACTGGTAGAATCTCACCCCTGCCTAGGAAGGATAATTAAAATGGATACAGGTAGGATCCAGCTTAAGACCCAGTTCTGAAATTCCAACGGGCTATTTCCTGAAGACCCTTTTCATGCAATTTCCCAAAATTTGGAATGAGACAAAGTTGGAGTGCTTGCAAGTTATGGTGGAAAAAAAGTCAAGATAGGACTCATGGTGATGAGGTCAAATCTCACTGCAGATTAAACTGGACAGCCATTTGTCTAGAATGGGAAAAGGTCTTCTGCTTAAGCAGCGGGTTGGACTAGAAGACCTCTAAGGTCCCTTCTAAGTCTGTTATTCCTCCCGTTTCTGCCCAGAAACTTTTAAACCAAATCTGCTACAGTCAAACCTGACTTGAAGGAGACCTAACATAGATGAACCTTGATTGACCTGTAACAAACCAGCTTCAAACTGAACCTTGGCTCATTGCAACAAATCCTTGTTAAGAGAAGCCACACTTTGTCTCAGTTCAGGCAACACAACCAGATGTGGTGTGTGTGTGTGTGTGTGTGTGTGTGTGTGTACAAAAGAGACAGAGAAAGAAACTTCTCAACTTTGGGAAGCAAACAAAGAACAGAGGAACAATCTAAGCCATTAAACTGATCACGGGTTCTTCCTGCAACGATAAGCCAGGGTTTAGATGAACCAAAACAAAAAGAGAGAGGAAGAAACAAGGTTGAAGAAGGAGGAGCTGCAGCTTAAATTGTCCTCTCTTCAACTTAGGTGCCTTCTAGAAGTTTGGAGGCTTATAAAACGTTGTGACTTCTTGGAGGACGTCAAACCCGCACTGTATATCGGACATTTAACACAACTGAGCAGGTTCTGAGATATTTCTTGAGAAAACTCCTACCATAGAATTCCCTGTGCCTCCAGGTTCAAAATTCCTTGGCCTGGACAATCTGGAACTGCACTGCCCGCGGTCCGATCTGAGCATAGTTCACAAAATTGTCTGCTACAACATCTTGTCTGTCAACGACTACTTCACCTTCAACCACAATAATACATGGGCAAACAACTGATACAAACTCAAGGTAAACCGCTCCAAACTTGATGGCAGAAAATACGATTTCAGCAACGGGGTGGTCAATGCCTAGAATGTCCTACCTGACTCTGTTGTTACAGCCTCAACCCCTCACAGCGTCAATCTCAAACTGCCTACCGTGGGACCTCACTCCATTCCTAAGAGGTCCTTAAAGGGGGCGTGCATAAGCGTACCAGCAGGCCTACCCTCCCTGTCTTACTGACCCCATTTATCTGTATTTACTTCCTTTGCTCTTGTTTATGTTCATACCTATACTTGTTATCTTGTACATGTTTGACAAACAAGCAAACAAATAAACATACATGGGGAAGACACGAAGAATGGAGGCTGGAAAGAACATTGATTTATGGTTATTGCTGAGTTGGTTCAGCTTTGAGGTCACTTGGGTCACGACCAACAAATGACCAAATTGGCAAAACTTTGGTTACTTGCCTCACCTGCCTTCCTCCTTCCCTTCCAGAGGGATACAATCAAGATCAAGTGAGGTACTAATACCATTCTATTAAGCCTTAGTAAGACCACACCTAGAATACTGCATCCACTTTTGGTCACCACATGATAAAAAAAGATGTTGAGACTCTAGAAAGGGTGAAGAGAAGAGCAACCAGGATGATTAGGAGTCTGGAGTCTAAAACATACGATGAAGGGTTGTAGGAACTGGGCTTGGCTAGTCTAGTGAAGAGAAGGACCAGAGGAGACGTGAAAGCAGTCTTCCAATAGTTGAGGGGCTGCCCCAGAGAGGAAGGAGTCAAGCTGTTCTAATAAGCACCTGAAGGCCAGACAAGGAATTGACCAAGGAGAGATTCAACCTGGAAATAAGGAGAAACGTTCTGACAATGAGAACAATCAACCCATGGAACAGAAAGTTGCCTTCAGAAGTTGTGGGAGCTTCATCACTTGAGACTTTCAAGAAGACATTGGACTGCCACCTGTCAGAAATAGTGTAGGGTATCCTGCTTGGGAAGGGGGTTGGATTAGATGACCTACAATGTCCCTTCCGACTCTGTAAATCTCCAAGAAATGGGACAAGGGAGCAACTTGGTGGCTTGGATGTTGTGACGTTTCCGACTTTGGGCATCCTTAGAAGGACCCCGTCCTGCCCACCATCCTTCCAGATCTTCCCCTGCCCCAATTCCAGAGTCTTCGGGCCTCTTTCTAGCTTCAACAACCTTGCACTTTGAAAGCCACTTCAGTGCAGATGTTTCCATGGCAACTAGTGGACCAAATACATTAGTGTTTCTAATAATATACCTATCTGGGAAAAAACCTGCCTTTTTCCAGGAAACCTCCTCTCGCCCATCTGCACCGTCTTCTCCCTTTACCCTTCCTTGGCCAGGGACGGAGAAGAGAGAGGAGAAGCTCAACCCAGAAGGGTGGAAAGCTGAGAGGGTGGAATGAAGACAGGAACATTTTTAACTTGACCAGCCTGCCTTCCCTGGAGGACCTGTCTACTGCACGAGTCAAAAAGAGGGCCGTGAAAATATTTACAGACCCCTCACATCCCGGACATAAACTGTTTCAACTCCTTCCCTCAAAAAGACGCTATAGACCACTGCACATCAGAACAACTGGACACAAGAAGAGTTTTTTTTCCCCCGAACGCCATCACTGATGTGGATAACAATGTATAAAGTTTTATTTTATGTTTTTAAAATTTGGAAACTTCATAAAATTTATTTTTTTAAAAAAGAAAAGAACAACTAGACACAAGAACAGTTTTTTTCCCCGAACGCCATCACTCTGCTAAACAAATAATTCCCTCCACGCTGTTCAACTATTTACAAAGTCTGCATTACTATTACTATTAATCTTCTCATCACTCCTTCATACCCATCCCCTCCCACTTGTGACTGTATGACTGTAACTTTGTCACTTGTATCCTTACGATCTATATTGACTCTTTCCTAGTATGATTTGATTGTTGATTGTACCCTATGACTATCATTAAGTGTTGTACCTTCTGACTCTTGACAAATGTATCTTTTCTTTTATGTACACTGAGAGCATCTGCACCAAGACAAATTCCTTCTGTGTCCAATCACACTTGGCCAATAAAGAATTCTATTCTATTCTATTCTTTCTTTCTTTCTTTCTTTCTTTCTTTCTTTCTTTCTTTCTTTCTTTCTTTCTTTCTTTCTTTCTTTCTTTCTTTCTTTCTATCTACCTACCTACCTACCTACTTATCTGATTGCTTGTTGTGCCCTATGACTATCATTAAGTGTTGTACCTGATGATTCTTGACTCTTGAAGAATGTATGATTTCTTTTATGTAACCTGACAGCATCTGCACCAAGACAAATTCCTTGCGTGTCCAATCACACTTGGGCAATAAAGAATTCTATTCTTTCTTTCTTTCTTTCTTTCTTTCTTTCTTTCTTTCTTTCTTTCTTTCTTTCTTTCTTTCTTTTCTTTTCTTTTCTTTTCTTTTCTTTTCTTTCTACCTACCTACCTACCTACCTACCTACTTATCTGATTGCTTGTTGTGCCCTATGACTATCATTAAGTGTTGTACCTGATGATTCTTGACTCTTGACAAATGTATCTTTTCTTTTATGTACACTGAGAGCATCTGCACCAAGACAAATTCCTTCTGTGTCCAATCACACTTGGCCAATAAAGAATTCTATATATCTATAGCTACATAACACCAGTTTGCTAAACCAGAAACAAAGCTAACCTTGGGAAAAAAAAGACCAAACACACACAAAAGCAAAAATAAAATTACCCTTATCAACAGTACATTCCTTCTGATTTTGACAGAGCCAATTTTAACCGTTCCATTTCCTCGGCCCCAACTTTCTAGCCAGCATCCCACCATTCCTGGAAAGACACATCTGGGCCAAAGCCACATCCACACACCCTTTCATCCAAATAACCGGGGCATTTTTGTTTTTTTGGGAGCCAGACCAAAGCTTGCACCCTTTCTCCGACTACCCCACCACCACCACCAAATGTGGGTGTGAGAGAAGGATGTAGAAGGCAGGCAAGAACTTCGAGACCAAGCCACCACCTTTGGAGACCACCCAAAAGCCTCTCAGAGAGTTGGAGTCAAATCTGGAAGTTGAAGCTGGACACCGGCCAGCCGGTGGAGGAGAAAGGAGTGAAGCCGCCAGCGCTCCTTCGAAAGACCAACCAACTCCCATCCTTGATTGCTGCAAACCTCCAAAAAAGGCCTGGGGACCCGGCGAACTCTCCGAGCATCTCGGCACGGCTGACCCATTGGCAAAACCCCTCCCCCAAGCAAAGCCAGGTGCCCCCCCCTTCCCTGACCCATCACCAAGGAGCCCAGAATTTTACTGAGAATAGGGGGGATCAAAAGACAGGAAAAAAAGAAAAAGAAAAGAGGGTGATATTTTAACGCAGTCACAATGCCCAGCGATTATTCAGGTCACCGGTTCTCAAAAGAGGAGCAAAGGAAGGAGGTGGCCTCTCCTACAGAACACACCTCGCAAACGTGCAAGATTGTGCGACCGCCGATGCACAGCTCGGAGATGTGCAAAGGCTAAAAGAGAAAGAGAGAAGAGAGGTTGCTTTCCTCTAGCCGGGCATGCATGCAGTCACCATCTCCCCGACGCGCTAATCTTTGCAATGCACCCACCAAGAGAGAGAGAGAGAGAGAGAGACATAGATACACACACACACCCCAACTCTGCCACACGCAGGCGTGCACCGAGTAAGCTGGAAATGTCACAGGCTGGACTGTGGGGGGGGGGGGTTTCCCCTCCCTCCCTTCCTCCCTCCCTTCCTTCCTTCCTTCTTTTCTTCCTTTCCTCCCTCCACCTTTTGGGCAGAAGCCAAAGGTTTGTCTCCCGCTCTGGCTGGCTGGCTGGCTGGCTGGAAGAGATGCTCCTTTGGCAGGGACTTACCATGTCAGCAGCGATCTGGGCTAAGATGGCGAAGGTAGAGATCCGGTCACAGGAGCATTTGGTTCGGAAAGGATCGATGAGGACCGTTCGGCAGCCTTTCCAGGACCAGGCGCCAAGCTGAGATGGAGAGAAGGAGGAAGAAGAAGAGGAGGAGGAGGAGGAGGCGGTGGCGATGGAAGAGGAGGAGGAGGGTCTGTGAAAGGAGGGAGGAGGGGGAAGCGAGTGCAAAGGGGGGAGAGAGAGAGACACACAGAGAGAGAGAGAGAGAGAGAGAGAGAGAGAGAGAGAAAGAGATGGGCACACATGAGGAGGGGAGAAATGAGAGAGAGAAAGAGAAAGAGAGAAAGGGGACAAGAGCGGAAGAGAAAACAAGCATCACCAACACATTGCTGAAGGAAATACCACAACCACAGTCAGCCTCTCGCCCCCCACCCTCCCTCTGGTGCTCAGGGTGTATGTCTCACACACACACACACACACAAGGTGGCAAGGAATGCAAACAGAGGCAAGACAGCCCTCCACCCACCGCCAAAGTGAGTTTAAATCTACATTCCTGCCCTACTTCTCCTGCTGTCCAGCCAGGAGATTTGCACCTCAAAGGCCCTCACTCAGGTCTCGGGCCACCCTCCCCCGTCATCTCCCCTTCCAGCCTGGGTGTTTCCTTTTAGAGAGGAGACCACCAGGAGATCTCTGGAAGTCAGGAAAAGCAGCGTGAGCCCCTTTAGGATGCAAGCTGGGCTCGGAGTGGGCTTTTGGAGGCTTCCGCTTCACCTCGAAGGTCCTGCACATCTCCTAGGCATCCTCGGTGCATAACTATGCACCCGCACAAAAGTCCAGAACCAGCACTACCCACCTGGCTGCTTGGGGCTCAACGCACCTGAGTGTGAGCAGCACAATTTCTCCAGCTGCGAGTCCCTCACCAACGTTCCCTCTCCTCCTTCTCTCCGAAGGCTGCTCACTTTCAGCCACCAACTTGCACACTCTTTTCCTTGTGGCACTTATCACCTCCAGCCCACACCCCACACACACCCCGCCTCTTGGCGTGACACATCACCCTCTGTCACAAACCGTGACTCTCCAGCGTGCGGCAAATCCACTTCAATGTCCACGTGGCATGGCTTCCCACACGCTCTCTCTCTCTCTCTCTCTCACACACACACACACAGATAAACAGCTGTTTCCACACCTACCATCGTTCCGTATTTGGAGGGCCGTTTCACACCCGGCACGTGTGGGGGAGAAAAACGGACTTGTGGCTGGATGGATACACACCTCAGCATGCTACCAAGGACTGCGAAAAGCAAGCCACGGGTTCCACTGAACAGGTGTGCACGTATCCAGTTCACACCTTCCAGTCTCAAATGCACACCACTTTCCAACAGGTCAGAAATGGTGTAGGGTCTCCTGCTTAGGTCGGGGGTTGGACTAGTTCAGTGGTCACCAACCAGTGGGCTGGGGACCACTGGTGGGTCTATGAGAAAATTTTGGTGGTCCACAGAGAAATGTCACCCCCAAAGCAATTAATCCAGGTTGTGTGAGAACACAAGGCTGCGCCGCCCACATGGCCCGCGGGAACACAAGGCTTGCATCGCTTGCATTGTGAACAACACGAGGTAGTGAGGGAGGGGGGAAAGGGGGGAGGGGGAGAACTTGCTCCACTCGCCCCACGCGCCTGGCCTGGCCACCGGGATGCTTCTTTCCGCTTCTTCCGTCTTCTGCTTTTGGCTGCACGCAAGGAAAGCAGCAGAAGTCTTTCTTTCTCTCCCCCAAACTCTGCCAGAAATGAGTCTTTGGGACCCTGCAAGGCCTCCTGCTCCAAGAGGCTGCGCCGGCAAAGACTCATTTCTGGCAGAATTTGGGGGAGAGAAAGAAAGACTTTTGCAGCTTCTGCTGCTTTTCTTGCATGAAGCCAAAAGTCTCTCTCTCTCCCCCTCTGAGAATGGAGCTGGAGACGGTATCCTGCGATCCCAAATAAAGAATAATCGATCGGTAGGAAAACGGGGTGGGGAATTTTCCTGCAGACTTTTTTTGCGGATTTTCCCAGGGTCTCTGCTGTTTTCTGCAGAGACCCTGGGAAAATCCACCCCAAAATTCATATTAGCGGTCAGCGGGATTTTAAATTATGAGTTTGGTGGTCCCTGAGGTCCAAAAGGTTGGTGACCCCTGGACTAGATGACCTACAAGTTCCCTTCCAACTCTGATTATCTGTAAATCTGTAAAATGTCATTTGACAGGGCGTGTTTGGATGGGAGGGGGTCCCGCTGGGGGTCTACAGGCAAGTCCTTGACTTACAACAGTTCATTTACTTACCGTTTGAAGTTTACAATGGCATGGAAAAAAGGGTCCGATGACCATTTTTCACACTTACAACCGTGGCAGCCTCCCCCCACAGTCACACAATCAAAAATTCAGATGCTTGGGCCACCGACTCGCATTTACGACGGTCTCATCGTCCCGCATGTCTGTGGGGATGTCACATGATCCCCTTTTGCGACCGTCTGACCAGCCAAGTCCATGGGGAAAGCTGGATTCACTTAACAACTGGGTGACTAACTTCACAACTGCTACGATTCAGTTAACGATGGCATCAATTAAGGTCGTAAAACAGGGCAAAGCACACTTCACAAAAGTCTCACTCAGGAAGTAGAAATTTTGGGGGCTCAATTGCTGTTGTAAGTCAAGGACTACCCACACAACCATTCAGATGTCTAAGACAATGGAGAAAGGCTTCAGGCTGGATGGAAGTCCCTCTCTGGATTATATTTCCCTGACAAAATAACTCTATCAGAGTATATTCATGATTTGGAATTGGTAACAAGGTCAGCCAATGAACAGGCATAGCAACTGAGTCAGCCAACGAGAACTGTTTGGAAACTGAAACTAAAAGTAGCCTAGAAAACTAAAACTAGAAGTAGTCTAGGTGTGGCTCTATATTAAGCTCTGAAGCTATGTTACGCTTTGAGTCTGTCTATTGAAAAGGAAACTGCTTCCTGTTAGGGATTTTTGATAAGCAAATTTCCCAAAAAGCCAAATACATAACAATACACATCTTAACAGCGGCCAGATTAGCCTTCGCTCAACACTGGAAACAACATCAAACATCCATCAGATGAAATGATCATTGAAAAAAATTTCCAAATGTGTAGAAATGGATAAATTGACTTTGGCGCTAATAAACAAAGACACTTCACTATATTATGATAGCTGGAATTGTTGGTATAATTGGATTGACCAAACATAAATTATATATCTTAAGGCATAAGAGAAAAGTATTAACTTATAATAATGAGGCAGTGATATAAGTAAAGAACAGCTGTGGGTACATGACATAAATTAAGGTTATGAAAAAAAAAGAAGATCTTGCAAACTGTAAAAACAAGAATGCTTTTAACCTTCTCTTTCCCTTTTTTCTTTTTTCCTTTTTCCTTTTCCTTTCTTTTTCCTAAATTCTTTCCTTTTCTCCTTCTCCTCTTTTCTTTCCTTTCCTTTGCCTATTTGTGTATGTATTGTTGGTTGATTTTAATTGTAAAAACTAATAAACTATATTTTTAAAAAAAGAAAAGAAAAGGAAACTGCTTCACTCCTCTTGCTTGCCGGCTGAACTAAAGTAAAAGAGAAACTAACTTGCTTGCTTGCTGAAGACTGGGGGCTCTGCTCTGAACTTGCAACGTGTTTCTGTCTGAGTTTGCTCCACGTTGGAGAAATCTATGACTGGTTTGTAAAATCTACTGATTATGTTTATAAAGGAGTTAAATGAAGCATCAACATTTGTATTTATTTTTCGGGCACCGAATTAATGCTGCAAAACTCTAAACAAACTCCCCTCAAATTCAATTTTATTTTAAAAATTATCCCCTGCTTTGCTAAATCTTCCTCTTCCTCCTTCTCATCGCATATGTCGTTCTGTTTCTGCATCCTCTCTCCAAATAATGTCATTCAATACAAGCGCTTCCACACAGGTCATCTTTGATTTAGGATCACAACTGAGCCCGACATTTCCATCCTTAAGTGAGACTTGTCCCATTTTATGACCTCTCTCACCTCAGTTGTTAAGTGTATCACCGCGGTTGATCGGTTTGTTATTCAGTTGTTAACTGAATCGGGTTTCCCTCACTTGACTTTGTGCGTCTGAAGGTTGCAAAACAGGAATCCCGTGACCCCGAGGACCCTGTGGCCGTCATAAATATGAGACGGTTGCCAAGCATTCCCAATTTTGATCACATGATCACGTGGGGAGGCTGCAATGGTCGTAACTGCGGAAAATGGTGATAAGTCCATTTTTTTTCAGTGCTGTTGTAACTAAACGGTCACTAAACGAACTGTGGTAGTTCGAGGACTTCCTGAATGCAGGTAGTCCTCGACTTATAACAGTTCGTTTAGGGATCCTTCAAAGTTAGAACAGCACTGAAAAACATATCCCAAAGGTGCTTTTTTGGGGAGGCAACAAGACTTTGTAGGGTTGTTTTTTTTTGAAGAGGTTTCGCTTCTCATCCAAGAAGCTTCTTCAGCTCTGAGAGGATGGTGGGGAATGGAAGGATTGATATTCCTTGCGGACAAAGCTGGTCATTTGCATCCTTTTAGAGAGTCGTTGAGGCCACTTGGAGGTTTGTCTGTGTCCTCAGGGTCACCTGAGAAGTTCAAATGGGTGTGGACCAGTTCCAAGAAGGCTCCACACCCATTTGCACCACTTGAAATCTCTACAGACTTTCAGCCTTGAAAAAAAATGACTTATGACTATTTTTCACAGTTGCGATGTGATCAAAATTCAGGCGCTTGGCAACTGGCATGTACTGATGACTGTTGCAATCTCCTGGAGTCCTGCCATCCCCTTTTTGCAAAGTCAATGGGAAAGCCAAATTCACTTAACACTTAACAACTGTTTTTTCAACGATTAAGTGATTCGTTAAACAACTGTTTCAAGAGGTCATAAAACGGGGCACATAACGAACGTCTCACTTAGCAATAGAAATGGTGGGATCAATTGCAGTCGTAATACGGTTTGAACTGAAGAAACTTCTTAGAGAATAAGCGAAACATTTTCAAAGAAAAAAAATTATATATACACTGCTCAAAAAAATAAAGGGAACACAAAAATAAGACATCCTAGATCTGAATGAATGAAATATTCTTATGAAATACTTTGTTCATTACATACCAGAATGTGCTGACAACAAAGTCACACAAAAATGATCAATGGAAATCAAATTTAGGAACCCATGGAGGTCTGGATTTGGAGTTACACTCAAAATTAAAGTGGCAAAAAACACTACAGGCTGATCCAGCTCTGATGTAATGTCCTTAAAACAAGTCAAAATGAGGCTCAGTTGTGTGTGTGGCCTCCATGGGCCTGTATGACCTCTCTACAATGCCTGGGCATGCTCCTGATGAGGTGGCGGATGGTCTCCTGAGGGATCTCCTCCCACACCTGGACTAAAGCATCCCCCAACTCCTGGACAGTCTGTGGTGCAACATGGTGTTGGTGGATGGAGCGAGACATGATGTCCCAGATGTGCTCAATTGGATTCGGGTCTGGGGAATGGGCGGGCCAGTCCATACCATCAATGCCTTCGTTTTGCAGGAACTGCTGACACACTCCAGCCACATGAGGTCTAGCATTGTCATGCATTAGGAGGAACCCAGGGCCAAACGCACCAGCATATGGTCTCACAAGGGGTCTGAGGATCTCATCTCAGTACCTAATGGCAGTCAGGCTACCTCTGGTGAGCACATGGAGGGCTGTGCAGCCCCCTAAAGAAATGCCACCTCACACCATTACTGACCCACTGCCAAACTGGTCATGCTGGAGGATGTTTCAGGCAGCAGAACGTTCTCCACGGCATCTCCAGACCCTGTCACGTCTGTCACACATGCTCAGCGTGAACTTGTTTTCATCTGTGAAGAGCACAGGGCGCCTGTGGCGAATGTGCAAATCTTGGTATTCTCTGGCAAATGCCAAACGTCCTGCATGGTGTTGGGCTGTAAGCACAACCCCCACCTGTGGACGTTGGGCCCTCATACCACCCTCATAGAGTCTGTTTCTGACCGTTTGAGTGGCCACATGCACATCTGTGGCCAGCTGGAGGTCATTTTGCAGGGCTCTGGCAGTGCTCCTCCTGCCCCTCCTTGCACAAAGGCAGAGGTAGCGGTCCTGATGCTGGTTGTTGCCCTCCTACGGCCTCCTCCACGTCTCCTGATGTACTGGCCTGTCTCCTGGTAGCACCTCCATGCTCTGGACACTATGCTGACAGACACAGCAAACCCTCTTGCCACAGCCATCCTGGATGAGCTGTACTACCTGAGCCACTTGTGTGGGTTGTAGACTCCGTTTCATGCTACCATTAGGGTGAAAGCACTGCCAGTATTCAAAAGTGACCAAACCATCAGCCAGAAAGCGTACGAACTGAGAAGTGGTCTGTGGTCACCACCTACAGAACCACTCCTTTACTGGGGATGTCTTGCTAACTGCCTATGCTTTCCACCTGTTGTCTATTCCATTTGCACAACAGCATGTGAAATTGATTGTCAATCAGTGTTGCTACCTAAGTGGACAGTTTGATTTCACAGAAGTGTGATTGACTTGGAGTTACATTGTGTTGTTTAAGTGTTCCCTTTATTTTTTGAGCAATATGGTTATTCGGGTTTTCTCCCACGTAAAATTGGAAGTATCTAGGCAACGTTTTGATGAACTCTCATTCATCATTTTCAGGCTTGTGTCTTCGGCTCTGTGCTTCTTATTGTAATGTGAGCTTGCAGCTGCTTCTTCCTTTTAACTGCTAGTGGGGGTGTGACTTGACTGGGTGGGGGCTTGGCTGTGTTCTGATTGGCTGGGGGTATGCTCTCATTGGTTGGGGGTTTGGCTGTGTTCTGACTGGTTGGGGGTTTGGCTGTGTTCTGATTGGCTGGGGGTGTGTTCTGTTCAGGTGGGGGTTCGGTTGTGCTTGGTTGAATGAGACTTCATCGAAACGTTACCTAGATACTTCCAATTTTACACGGGAGAAAACCCGAATAACCAAAGATCCACATATATGTATGTATGTATGTATGATGTATGTATGTATGTATGGTATTCAGCTTTGTTCAGGTATTTTCCCACGTCATTGTAGTTGTGCTTTTAAAGTTGTAGCAATATTTCGGCAGAATCTCATCTGCCATCATCCGGCTTTTGTATTACAGAATACCTAATACAGAAGCCTGATGATGGCAGATGAGATTCTGCCGAAACGTTCCTACAACTTTAAAAGCACAATTATAATGACGTGGGAAAATACCCGAACAAAGCTGAATACCATACATGTAAGTACCCACGAAAACTTAAGAATATATATATATATATATACATACATACATACATACATACATACATATTATATATTTTTTATTTTATCTATCTGTCTGTCTGTCTGTCTGTCTGTCTATCTATCTATCTTGTGGATCAACTGACCACATGAAAACAGCTGAGTGACTCTGAACCTTCTCCTTCTCTCTCAACCCAACCTACCTCACAGGGTTTGTTGTAGTGGCGAAAATAGAAAGAAGAGGAATATCGGACATATTCACTATCCTAAGATATTTGTTAAAATAATAAAGGCAGTACACAAGCAATCTATCAAGCAAGCAAGCAAGCAAACAAATAAAAATAAGTTGAATCAGCACCATTTGAATATCAAAGGATGCAAAGAATGAAGGCTGTGACCCCAAGACTAACTTGATTGATCATTACTCAAAAAAGTGAAATGAAACCCAAAGGGGCTTTTTTCCAAAAGGTGACTAGACTTTATTTGTTTTTCCTTGAAGACGTTTCGCTCCTCATCCAAGAAGCTTCTTCAGTTCTGCCTGAACGGTGGACGATGGAAGCATTTAAGTTCCTGGTCATTTGCACTTTCCCTGAGAGTCATTGAGGCCACTTGGAGGTTTACCTGTGCCCTCGGGGTCACCTGAATAGTGCAAAGGGGTGTGGCATCTTCTTGGAAATGCTGAAGAACAACTACTTCACCAAGGCGTGGCACAATGTAAGAGAACAAACCCATCTGGTCAAAATTCAGAAGTCCATCTGCATTTAAAAGAAAATGGCCACTCTTTTGAAGACAATAAAGTCCACATTTTGGACAAAGAGGACTGCTGGTTTGAAAGAGGGGTCAGAGAGGCCACCTATGTCAAAACTGAAGGGGGAGGGATATGACACCACCTATCTTGTATCTACAACAGAGTCCTTTCAGCAGTCCAAAGATGTCATGCCCCTGGTGGAGCCTCACTCTGAGGGAGAGGAGGAACAGCCGACAGAGAGTGGGAGTGGGGCTCGGGAGGTTGTGGAGGAGGCTGGGGAAGGGCAGAGGCCAGCTGCACAGTCAGAGGAGGACCCAGGCCCATCCCCTCTCCATCCTAGGGCATGCAGGGAGGAGAGGATAAAGGAGAGACGTGGTCTATTTGGGAGGAGAGGGCCTTGATCCTCTTCATTGGCTGCAGCTGTGACAACTGAATAAGAGGTCAGACATGTGTACGGGCAAACACTGGCAACAAAGCGTGGAAATATCTCTAGCTTATGGTTCCTGTCTGAGTTTGGTGTCCTTCCCAGTGTGTGTTATTTGTGAACGTCCTCCAGTCCTTATCTTGCCTGGTTTGTGTGGCTTTTTTCCTTCTTCTTGTAACTGTTTGCGTGGGAGTTTTTTGTCTTCCGTCAAGAATATTTGGAGCTTGGAAGCAAAGTGAAGGAATAAAAGGGGCTTCACCTGTTTTCTGTGACTGTGTTTGTTTTGTTTCTCACCTTGGGTCATCACACAAGAAGGTTCCATACCGATTTGCACTATCCAAGTGACTACAAGGGAGGGCACCAATAGTGGCCTCAATGACTCTCTAAAAAGCATGCAAATGACCAGCTGTCTTCGAGGAATATAAATCCTTTCATTTCCCATCATTCAGTCAGAGCTGAGGAAACTCAAGATTGAAATAGATCTTAATAGACTTGAACACTGGGCCCTATCTAATAAAATGAAATTCAATGTAGAGAAAAGTAAAGTCCTACACAGGCAAGAAAAACCAAAAGTACACATATAGACTGGGTGAAACCAGGCTTAATAGCAGTCACTGGGAGAGGGATCCTGGAGTCTTAGTGGACAACCAGTTAAATATGAGCCAGCAGTGTGCAGCTGCAGCCAAAAAAGCCAATGCAATCCTAAATTGCATTAGCAGATGGATACAGACAAGATCAAGGGAGGTACTAATTCCACTCTATAAAGCCTTAGTAAGACCACACCTAGAGGACTGCATTCAGTTTTGGTCACCACACTATAAAAAGGATGTTGAGACTCTAGAAAGAGTGCAGAGAAGAGCAACCAGGATGGTGTGGGGACTGGAGGCTAAAACATATGAAGAATGGTTGCAGGAACTGGGCATGGCTAGTCTAGTGAAGAGAATGACCAGGGGAGACAAGATAGCAGTTTTCCAATATGTGCCACAGAGAGGAAGGGGTCAAGTTATTTCCTAAAGCACCTGAAGGCCAGAGAAGGAACAATGGATAGAAACCGAACAAGGAGAGATCCAACCTAGAAATAAGGAGAAAAAGTTGCCTTGGGAAGTTGTGGGAGCTTCATCACTGAAGGCTTTCAAGAAGAGACTGGACTGTCCTTTGTCAGAGATGGTATTGTGTCTCCTGCTTGGGTGGGGCGGGTTGGACTAGATGACCTACAAGGTCCTTTCCAACTCTGTTAATCTTATCTAACCTTCCAAT
>NC_141992.1:196389708-196469708 GCF_049901715.1 Pseudonaja textilis | reverse complement strand
AATGTATCTTTTGTTTTTATGTACACTGAGAACACATGCGCTCCCTGTGTATCTAATCACACTTGGCCAATAAAGAATTCATTCATTCATTCATTCATTCATTCATTCATTCATCAGAACATTGTTCCTCTATCAAGGGGTTGGACTTGAGAATAAACTCCATTGTCGATTAAAGTGAATGTTTGTAGCTCAGGGTTGAACTGTGGGGTTCCTGGTGAATTCTGAGCTTGGCGGTTTCCTTGCAGGAGTTTCATGACCCAATTAGGGAACATCATCAGTTCTAGAAGAGAGTTTGTGAAGAGAAGGAGCAGGAGGAGGCGCAGAAGGACTGTGAATTCTGAGCTTGGTTGTTTTCTTGTAGACCTTTCATTATCTGACTAGGTAACCTCATCAGTGCTAGAAGGGAGTTTGTGAAAAGGAGGAGGAGGAGGGGAGGAGGAAGAGGAGGAGGATGACTACTACTTCTGTGGGGTTTCTGGCGAATTCTGAGGTTGGTTTTTAGTTGTTTACACCACTAGAACTCCACGTGATCTTGATTCTCTCTTTATTCCAAAAACAGAATCTTTTTTTAGATGATTTCCCACAAACCAGATGTGGCCCTCAATGAAATTGAGTTTGACACCCGGCCTTAAAACATCCTTCCTGTCATGCTCCTGGTGGAGACTGACTCCGAGGGAGAGGAGGAACAGCTGACAGGGATTGGAAGTGGGCAGTCAGAGGAAGAACCAGGCCCATCCCCTCTTCATCCTAGGGCATGCAGGGAGGAACAGAGAAGGAAACAACTTGGCTTGCGAAAGAAGAAGCGGCCATGATCCCCCTGATTGGTTGCAGCTGGGGAGAACAGTATATAAGACAGTATGATTACAACACAAGGTTGCCAGAAGCAAAAGTGTGTGTTATTTGGGGCTGAAGTTATCTTGGTTGACGTCCTTCCAACAGACTGTGCCTTGTTATCTCCTTGAAGTTGGTAATTACTTATCCTGGTCGGATACTGCCGGCTGAGCAGTTAGAGGAGGACCCAGGCCCATCCCCTCCCCATCCTAGGGCACGCAAGGAGGAGAGGATAAGGGAGAGACATGGTCTCCTCGGGAGGAGAGGGCCTTGACCTTCTTCATGGACTGCAGGTGTGAGAACTGAATAAGAGTTTGGACCTGCGTACTGGCAAATGCTGGAAACAAAGCGTGTTTTATTTTGGTCTGAAGTTATCTTGGTTGGCGTGCTTCCAACAGACTGTGCCTTGTTATCTCCTGGAATTTGGTAATTACTTGTTCCGATCCGTTGTGGGAATTTCATCATTGTAGTTTGTTTGGTTTGTTATTTCGCCTCTATCTGCTCATTAGATTCGGACTGTATTGCTTTCTTTTGAAGACTATTTTTGAGTACATTTTATCTCCAGCTGAATATTATTGAACACTGGAGCCAAATTGGAGGCATTAAAGGACATTTATTTACATTTTAGACTTTGTTACGTTTGTGTTACGCTCTGGCTCATCACACTTCCAAGGTTTACTGAGCACTTAAGTCTCTAATCATCACCCTCTTTTAACGACCCCATAATCTCTTGCGGGGTGGAGTCTGGGCAACTGAATGGACCTGAGTGGTTACTGGCTGGATTCCCTTCCTGTTGCCAGTGCAGAGTAATGTTCAGCAGGTATATTCTCCTCGTGCTCAGAGAGAGAATATGTCTGCTGAATATTACTCTTAAGAGCTTAATCTTAAGCAGTCAAGTCTCTAATGTCTCCATTTATATCAATAGAGACAGGAAATTATCCCGTCTAGGTGAATAGTGAGGGTGTTTATGAAGATGACTCCGTTAGGCATATTTGGCTACATCAAGGTATTTGTTTTGAAGCTACCATTAGTGAGTAACAAAAGCCAGGGAAGGGCCAATGGAGAAATGAATTGTATAGCTGGAGGGGAAGAGTAGCGTTTAAAAGGTTCCCGAAATAAGGTAATTGAATGCTAGCGTCCTTTTGTAATATTAATCGCTTCCTTAATAGGACAGTAACGTTGCCTTGGCGGCTCCCTTAATCCCACGATCAAAATCCTTGGTGGCTAGTGCTCCACGACATTTTAATTTTTCTTGCTTTCTCTGCCTTCTGTAAAAAAAGAAAAGGGGGGAAGCGAGATGGCGAAATTTAGGAAGAGGACAGCCCTCCTTTCAATCCTGAGCTGCAAATATTCACCTTTATTGAAACCGTTTTCCAAAAAGAGATTCGGCTGTATTCTCCTTCCAGGGTTTCACTTGATATGGGACCCTAATGTTCCTCCAGACCGAATTATGAGAATGTTTTCTTCGCCCACCCTACAAAGAAGACTCCAGGCCACAAAGGGTTGTCCAACTTCTTCTTAAAAAGCTCCAGTGATAGAGCAGCCACAACTTTTAGTGGCAAGCCGTTCCACTGGTTAATTGTTCTCCCTGATAGACCACTTCTCCTTAGTGATAGTTTGGATCTAGAATTAGAGAATAACAGAGTTGGAAGGGACCTTGGAGGTCTTCTAGTCCAACCCTCTGCTCAGGCAGGAAACCCTATACCATTTCAGACAAATGATTGTCCAATCCCTTCTTAAAAACTTCCAGTGTTGGAGCATTTACAACTTCTGGAGGCAAGTTGTTACACTGGTTAATTGTTATCACTGTCGGGAAATTTCTCCTTAGTTCTAAGTTGCTTCTCTCCTTGGTTAGTTTCCATCTATTGCTTCTTGTCCTACCTTCAGGTGCTTTGGAGAATAGCTCGACTCCCTCTTCTTTGGGGCAGCCCCTCAATTATTAGAAGATCACTATCCTGTCACCCCTAATCCTTCCCTTTGTTAGACTAGACATACCCGGTTCCTCCAACTGTTCTTTTATATATTTTAGCCTAATCCCCTCAACATCTTTGTTGCTCTTCTCAGCACTTTGCATAAACGTGAATCTTGGTCTGTGGAGAACCTGATGTAGCATCTCATGTTCTAGACTTCAACAGCTGAAATTAGTTCTGGGTTTGAAGTCTCAAGATCAGCCTTTTAATGCATTTTGGACTTCCCAAACTTGGAGGTTTCTCTGAGTCCTCAGCGTCACCTGAATAGTGCAAACGGGTATGGAGAAACCCACTTGCTCTATTACTACAGATCAACTTCCAAGTGGCCTCAGCGATCCTCTAAAAGGATGCAAATGACCAGCTGTCTGCAAGGAGTAGAAATCCTTCCCTTTCACCATCCAGTCAGAACTGAAGAAGCTTCTTGGTTGAGAAGCGAAATATCTTCAAAGAAAAAAACAAGAAAGTCCAGTTGCCTCCTGTAAAAAAAAATAAAAACACCTTTGGCACCTGGAGGACTGAGAATCTCTACAGACTTTTAGCTACCTCCAAGTGGCCTCAGTGACCCTCTAAAAGGATGCAAATGATCAACTGCCTGCAAGGAGTATCAATCCTTGCTTCCTAAAAAAAAAAAAAAAGTCGCGAGAAAACGGGTTTACTCTTTGAAATCCCAGCCCGATCAGATGAAATGATAAAAAAAAAAAAGTGGATTTTCACGAGGAAGTTTGCAAAGACCTTTAACCATACACTGAAGGCTGTGGGGTGGCGGGGAAGGGGTTGGCTGCCTGTTTGTTTGTATTTCTGCAAACTGTGTCTTCTTAATATGATTTGCATGGATATTCGCTTTGTGCCTACCTCTGCAAAAGCCTGAGAAGAGATAACACCCTTATTTGCATGTTTATATCCATATTTTTGAAAAGGAAACCCGTTTGTGTGTCTCAGAAACAGTAAGCCCTCCTCGAAATCTCTCCTCTTTCTTTCCTTTGCCATCTAAGCTAACTAAAAATAATCTTTTATTCCGCCACCCCCACTTCTACTCCTTATGAAAAAGATGTCCTGGCCCTCTCAAGCCCCTTATTATCGCTTTAAAATTAATGCAAAGGACTGGGGTAGAGGGGGGAAATAACCTTGGGCAAGATTTAAATCAATCGGTATGTTGAATAAATAACTACGAGGGAGATACCTGTCTTAAAGGCATTGTCAGGAAGGAAGAATAAAAGAATAAAACAGGTGAATTGAAGGCGGAAGGCTGAAAGGGAAGGAAGGGAGCTGCTGGGTTTTAAGGTCCATTTTAAGGTCCAGGATTTGTTCATTCATTCATTCATTCATTCATTCTGAATAGAATAGAATAATGAATAGAATAGCAATAGGAATAGAATAGAGAATAGAATAGAATGGAATGGAATAGGAATAGAATAAAATAGAATAGAATAGGAATAGAGTAGAAAATAGAATAGAATAGAATAGAATAGAATAGAATAGAATAGAATAGAATAGAATAGAATAGAATAGAATAGAATGAATGGAATAGAATAGAATAGGAATGGATTAGAATAGAATAGGGATAGAATAGAAAATAGAATAGGAACAGAATAGAAAAGAAAATAGAATAGAGAATGGGAATGGAATGAATGGAATAGAAAAAATAGAATAGAATGGAATGGAAAGGAATGGAATGGAATAACAGAGTTGGAAGGGACCTTGTAGGTCATCTAGTCCAACCCTCCCCACCCCACAAGCAGGAGACCCTACACCATTTCTGACAACTGGCAGTCCAATCTCTTCTTGAAAGCCTCCAGTGTTGAAGTTCCCACAACTTCCGAAGGCAACTGCTGTTCCTTGGATTGATTGCTCTCACTGTCAGGAAATTTCTTCTTAGTTCTCAGCTGCATCTCCTTTAATAATAACAATCAGATAACAGAGTTGGAAGGGACCTTGTAGGTCATCTAGTCCAACCCCTCGCCCAAGCAGGAGATTGTACACCATTTCTGACAGATGGCAGCCCCGTCTCTTCTTGAAAGCTTCCAGTGATGAAGCTGCCACAACTGTTGAATGCAACTTCTGTTCCATTGGTTCATTGCTCTCACTGTCAGAAAATGTCTCCTTATTTCCAGGTTAAATCTTTCCCTGTTCAGTTTCCATCCATTATTTCTTGACGGGCCTTAGACAATAGCTTGACCCCTTCCTCTCTGTGGCAGCCCCTCAAATATTGGAAGACTGCTGTCATGTCTCCCCTGGTTCTTTTCTTCCGTAGACTAGCCATGCCCAGTTCCTACAAATTTTCATCGTATGTTTTAGCCTCCAGTCCCCTCATCATCCTGGTTGCTCTTCTCTGCACTCTTTCTAGAGTCTCAACATCCTTTTTATAGTGTGGTGACCAAAACTGAACGCAGTACTTTAGGTGTGGTTTTACCAAGCCTTCAGTCCCATAATCTTCTTGGTTGCTCTTCATTTCGGTTATATTTAGGTTATTGCAGCCTGGAACATGCCAAGCTCCCCTTATTTTACTTATTTATTCATCACATTTATCTAACCAACCATTTCGCAGAGCATGGCTCTCTACAGCTGCAATAGCGTGCAACCATAAAAGAAACATGAAAATGTAATTTAAAAGAAAAAAAAATCAATTTGATTTTAAAAAAAAGACTAGAAAATCAACTTTGGCGTTCCACACCATGTAATCATTTCCCCCAATTGCCATTTTCCTGAAAGATTGGAGGACAGGTAATCTATAAAGTAAGTCAAATGGTTTACAATGCAAATACGCCCCAGTTTGAATATGATTTGCCGTTAAGTGAGTGGAATCCTTTATACTCGGCTGCACGTGTTACTCGCGGTATTTATTCGGCTATTTCAGGACATGTAAATTACGGCAAATCGGACGTTTTCCAGACCTGGCTGACAAGCAGTAGCCTAAAATGATTTTACGGCCAGTATCTCAAAAACAAAAAACCTTCTGTAGGAAAATCGACATGTGAAAGCTGGCTGTGCAAGCAAAAGTACATTTAAATAGTAGAATAAAATCAATTAAAGATGATGCTAGACGGCCAACACTCAAAGAGCAAAAAGGACAGTACCAAATGAAACCACATTCTAAATATAAATAGAATTTTGGAATTTAAACCTGCTGGAAAGGGCAAACAGGTACGGGAATAAATCTCAGGTGTGTGTCTCTCTCTTGGCAGATAGTTTTTCCAGAGCTGGGAAGCCACCAAAGAATTCCAGCACCTACCTACCTACCTACTTACCTTCCTTCCTTCCTTCCTTCTTACCTTCCTTCCTTTTCTCTATATCATCTATCTTCCTTCCATCCTTCCTTCTTGCTTTCCTTCTTTTTCTCTATATCATTATATTCCTTCCTTCTTTCCTTCCTTCCTTCTTATCTTCCTTCCTTTTCTCTATATCATCTATCTTCCTCCTTCCTTCCTTCCTTCCTTCCTTCCTTCCTTCCTTCCTTCCTTCCTTCCTTCCTTCCTTCCTTCCTTTTCTCTATATCATCTATCTTCCTTCCATCCTTCCTTCTTGCTTTCCTTCTTTTTCTCTATATCATTATATTCCTTCCCTCTTTCCTTCCTTCCTTCTTATCTTCCTTCCTTTTATCTATATCATCTATCTTCTTCCTTCCTTCCTTCCTTCCTTTCTTCCTTCCTTCCTTCCTTCCTTCCTTCCTTCCTTCTTACCTTCCTTCCTTTTATCTATATCATCTATCTTCCTCCTTCCTTCCTTCCTTCCTTCCTTCCTTCCTTCCTTCTTACCTTCCTTCCTTTTCTCTATATCATCTATCTTCCTTCCATCCTTCCTTCTTACGTTCCTTCTTTTTCTCTATATCATTATATTCCTTCCTTCCATTGCACTTAACCAATGTCTCACTTAACGAGAGAAATCCCGCACTCAGTTGTGGTCGTAAATTGAGGAATGCCTGTACAGACCTCTACTTGGAAATAAGCCACAGTGTGCTCAGAGGATTGTAATTTGTTTGTGCTTCTCCTTAAGATTACTGTTCTTTTGTTTAATGGAATAAAAAGAAACTTTATTCGGCCAAGCGTGATCAGACACAGAAGGAATTTGTCTCTGGTGCAGAAACTCACCGTGTAAAAGCAGGAGTTATAGGTTACAGTTAAAGCAGCGTTCACAGCACTGCTATTGTGGATGTGTATCTACGTGGATCTAAAACACTGTGATGACCTGGAGTGTAACACAATTGTAACAAAATCCAAAATGTAAATAAATGTCCTTTAATGCCTCCAACTTGGCCCCGCTGTTCAATAATTCTCAGCTGGAGATAAAACTTATTCAAAAATAGTCTTCAAAAGAAAGCAACGCAGTCCGAACTTAATGAGCAAATAAAGGTGAAATAAAAAAAAAAAAACTACAGTGAAGGAATTTCCACAACCAACCAGGATAAGTAATTACCAGCTTCAAGGAGATAACAAGGCACAGTCTGTTGGAAGGACGTCAACCAAGATAACTTCAGCCCCAAATAACACACACTTTGCTTCTGGCAACCTTGTGTCGTAATCATCTCTCTTATATACTATTCTCCACAACTGTAACCAATGAGGGGGATCGTGGCCACTTCCTCTCTCGTAAGCCAAGTTGTTTCCTTCTCCGTTCCTCCCTGCGTGTCCTAGGATGAAGAGGGGATGGGCCTGGTTCTTCCTCTGACTGCCCAGCCAGCCTCTGCCCTTCCCCAGCCTCCTCTACAACTTCCGATGCCACACTTCCAATCCCTGTCAGCTGTTCCTCCTCTCCCTCAGAGTCCAACTCTACCAAGGGCATGACAAACACAATACAGGTAGTCTTCAACTTACGGCCACAATGGAGTCCAGATTTTCTGTTGTTAAGCGAGGCATCGGTTAAGTGAGTTTTGCCCCCTTGTACGACTTTTCTTGCCATGGTTGTTAAGCGAATCACCACCATTCTTCCGTTAGTAACCCGGTTGTTAAGTAAACCTGGCTTCCCCATTGATGTCAACTCAAAAATATTTCTCCAGTCTTTCAAGAGTTGACAGAAGAAAGGGAGCGGGGGAAATAGTGCTTTCCTTAAATGCTTTCATAGATAAGGCTAGGCGACTGATGAAAAGAAGGACTAGGGGTGACATGATAGCAGTGTTCCAATATCTCAGGGGCTGCCCCAAAGAAGAGGGAGTCAAGCTATTCTCCAACGCACCTGAGAGTAGGACAAGAAGCAATGGGTGGAAACTAATCCAGGAGAGAAGCAACCTAGAGATAAGGAGAAATTTTCTGACAGTGGAACAGAAGTTGTGAATGCTCCAACACTGGAAGTTTTTAAAAAGATGTTGGATAACCATTTGTCTGAAGTGGTGTAGGGCTTCCTGCCTAGGAAGAGGGTTGGACTAGAAGATCTCTAAGGTCCCTTCCAACTCTGTTATTCTATTCTAAACAGAAGGTCAGGATCCGCTCGAAGGCAATACACACAGAAATACACACACACACACACACACACACACACATATACTCCCAGCGCACAATGCGTGATGTGCTAGAACAGCTTATTCTGAGCCTTTTTTTGCTTCTCCCTCCGAGAAAAACACACCCCGGCGGTTTTATTTCGAGCTCGTGCGAATTTTCTTTTTGCATCCGATCAAAATTGCACCCGTGAGCAAATGCCAACCCCCGAAATTCATCTCACATTGGCTTCTCAGAGATTGTTAGCCTGTGCTCCAAAGAAACCAACCCTTGTGTCATCGTCCCCCCCCCACACCCCTGTATTGATCGGGTGCCATGTGGAGTTATGGAAATACATCCCGCCGTACTCTTTTAAAAAGCACAGGATGGTTAATCAATGGAGCTGCTCTTTACTCACCGTTCCTGAAAGATGGGAGGAGAAGGAGAGAGTAAAACGGGGGGGTGCCTGCAAATCACTCCACCGCTTTTTCATGGGGGTGGGGGCAGGGGATGGCTTTTGAAGACCAAGGAAAGGGAGCGAAAAATGAACTTGCCCATTTCCTCCGTGCGGTGATGGGAGATGACAAATCAAAGACAGAGTAACAGAGTTGGAAGGGACCTTGTAGGTCATCTAGTCCAACCCCCTCCACCCAAGCAGGAGACTCCACACCATTTCTGACGGATGGCAGTCCAGTCTCTTCTTGAAAGCTTCCAGGGATGAAGCTCCCACAACTTCCGAAGACAACGGTTGGTGGTTCTCACTGTCTGGAAATTTCTCCTTATTTCCAGGTTGAATCTCTCCTTCTTCAGTTTCCATCCATTATTCCTTGTCTGGCCTACAGGTGCTTTGGAAAATAGCTTGACCTCTTCCTCTCTGGGGCAGCTCCTCAAATATTAGAAGACCGCTATCATGTCTCCTCTGGTCCTTCTCTTCCCTAGACTGGCCAGGCCCAGTTCCTGCAACTGTTCATCAAATGTTTTAGACTCCAGTCTCCTAATCATCCTGGTTGCTTTTCTCTGCACTTTTTCTAGAGGCTCAACATCCTTTTTATTAGTGTGGTAACCAAAGCTGGATGCAGTACTCTAGGTGCCTTGCCATGGCATTCTAGTGTGGTTATTAGCACCTCCCTTGATCTTGACCGTAAACCTTGATTGCAAATGAGGATTGCATAGGCAGAAGTGGTCAGAAGGAAGTTGTCGGAAGCAGTAACACTTAGAAGCTCCTACCAAGCTTCTAGCCCCTCCGACTGCTGAAATAAACTATTATGGTTCATTGCAACAATCCGCCAGATGTTCAGGCTGGATTTATTATTTATTTATTTATTACATTTGTTTGCTAACAGTCTCAGTGCAAAGAGACTGTAGAGAGCTTATGGCATGAAAATCAATAGCCCATAGCATTCTATGCTACTTCATGTTGCTTTCCAGCCCACTCTAAGCAGTTTACAGAGTCAGCCTACACTCCTACCCAGCCAAACAATCTTGGTCCTCATTTTACCAACCTCGGAAGGCAGGAAGGCTAAGTCAACCTTAATCTGGAGAGGATCAAACTCTTGACAGTGGGCAGAATTAGCCTGCAATACTGCATTCTAAGTACTGCACTACCACAACTTCTTTCTTCTTGATTTCCTTTCCTTTCCTTTCCTTTCCTTTCCTTTCCTTTCCTTTCCTTTTCTTCCTTCCTTCCTTCCTTCCTTCCTTCCTTCCTTCCTTCCTTCCTTCCTTCCTTCCTTCCTTTCTTCCTTCCCAATAGCACTTATATACCATTTATATACCACTTCACAATGCTTTACAGCTAAGCAGTTTGCTTTGGAGAATAGGTTGACTCCTCTTCTTTATGGACGTCTCTATTGGAATGTCACTGCTAGTCAAACTCAATTTTTGCAACCATTCCTCATAGGTTTCATAGGTTCTGTAAACGCTAGGCATCAGGGAAGGACTTGTTTACAATTCAGTTCCCTTAAATTAGAGCCAGAGAATGGGATTCTTTAGGAAACTGTTTCAGCTACTGAGGATTCAAGAAAAGAAAGTGTCACCTTGTCAATCACCTCTGGTAACTATTTTAAGAGTTAGACATAGTCCAGATCAAGCACATTCAGCGGGATTCTTTAGTGCTCTCTGAGCTTGGCTGTTTTCTACCAGATGCTTCATTACCCAACTAGGTAACATCATCAGGGCTAGAAGGGAGTGGAGTTTGCAGAGAGGAGGAGGAGGAGGAGGAGAAAAGGACTGTGGGGTCGTCGGTGCTTTCTGAGCTTGACTGTTTTCTTGCAGACATTTAATTACCCAACTAGTTAACATCATCCGTGCGAGGAGGGAGTGGGGTTTGTGGGATGGGGAAAGGGAGGTGTGATGACCCAGGGCATGGCACCAAAGCAACAAAGTCACAAAAGTAGGTAAAGTCCCTTTAATTCCTCCAACTTGGCCTCCAATGTCCAGTTATCATCGGCTGGAGAAAACACTCTCCCAAGAACAGTTTTTAAAGGGAAGAAATTTAGTCTGAACCCAAAGTACGTATAAATTATAAATAAAAACCAACACAAACCACGCTGCAGCAATTAACGAGACAAGGCAGGATAAGGGATTGAAGACTTGAAAAGATAATGAAACACACACAGTTGAGAGGACGCCAGAACCCAGATAGGACTTGACAAACAAAGATAATGGACGCTTTGCTTCCAGCAAGGTTCTGTGCGCAAGCACCCTCTTTATCCTGTTTCCCCAGCTGCAGCTAATGAAGGGAATCAGGGCCTTTTTCTCCCCCGTAACCCATGTTGCTCCCTTATCTATTCCTCCCTGCATGCCCTAGGATGAAGAGGGGGTGGCCCTGGGTCTTCCTCTGAACGCCCAGCCAGACCGTGCCATTCCCCAGTTTCCTCCACAGCCACCAGAGCCACACTCCCACTCCCTGTCAGCGGTTCCACCTCTCCCTCGGAATCAGACTCCAACATGGGTATGACAGGAGGAGAAAGGAAGGGGAAGAGGGACTGGAGGACTGTGGGCCCCTTAGAGCTTCTGAGCGTGGTAGTTTTCTTGCAGACATTTCATTACCCAGCTCGGTAACATCATCAGTGGTAGAAGAGAGTGGGGTTCTGTGTTTATGAAGTTCCTACTATTTGATTGTTGGTCTAGTGTTAATATTAGTGGCAACCTCTGCTTCTCTGAGTGTCAAGCATTTTGGATTTTTTGATAGCCTCTTTTGTATGGTATATAGATGTTTATCTCTATGTGCCTGTTGATGGCTGACAGGGCAAGCCACTTGTATATAAACAGAGAGCAAGCCCCATTCCTTTCTAGCACTGATGATGCTACCTAGTTGTGTATAATAAGATGTCTGCAAGCAAACAATGAGGATCATAGAGTAGCAAGGACCCCACAGTTCATTTTTGAGCTACAAATATTCCCTTCTATTGGTTTGCCCCTGTACCCAGCATCTTCAGATAAAGTTAGAAAGCTGGCTAACCTGAACTCTTGAAGATCCTGGTACAGTTTTGACTTGATGGGCCCCAAAGCTGCCCCAAATCAGACACTGCCAGTGCTCCTACTGAGGAGATCCAATGTATGACAGCTATAACTCTTCTAAATTCCTAATCTGACGTTCCTTTTTTTCAATTCACGTCCAAATTGCCTGTTATATGTATGCATTTAACATCTCCAAACCACTCCAGCTGGAACTGGGAATCACTTTAAAGTGTCAATACTAATATCTTTCCTAAATATGCAAAAAAAAAAATTGAAAAGTGAAGATAATTAATTCCATCTGTCCATCTTTGAATTTAAAAAACAAACAAACTTCAAAACCTCTTGTAAGTTGAAGAGCTGTTGAGATATGAATATTCCCCAGTGTGTTGATGTCTGACAGTTTTTAAGATTTCTCTCAAACACAGATGTATTTTTTCCCCTCTGGTGACATTTCCCTCTTTTGTTTCATCTGCATGTGCCAAAATTGAAGGAGGAATATTTATTTCGTCCTGATGGTTCGTTCATCGTGATCAGCTGGTATTTTGATCACGCCATCAATCAAGATTGGTTGACTTCCCTAGGTAGAAGGGCTAGGTTAAGCAACCAAAATTGTGCTGGGATCATCAGATTATGGAGAGAAGACAAGTTGATATTGACAATTATCCCATTTTTTTTGCTTTTTTGCTTTTTTGCTTTTAAATAACCACTGGCAAATTTTGACTTCCTTTGATTTAATTGTGAGGTCCTTGGTGCTCTCTGAGCTTGGTGACAATGAATTATGTGCCTCAGAGTCGGCTAGCTGTCAGGATTAAATCATGACTCTCTGTCATGCCCCTGTTAGAATCTGACTCTGAGGGAGGGGAGGAACAGCCGACAGGAGGTGGAAGTGTGGCTCCGGAGGTTGTGGAGGAAACTGGGGGAGGCCGGCTGGGCAGTCAGAGGAAGACCCAGGCCAATCCCCTCTTCATCTTTGGGCATGCAGGAGGAGAGGATAAGGGAGAAACATGAATGGCATGGTCTATGGGGGAGGAAAGGGCCCCGATCCCCTTCATAGGCTGCAGCTGGGAGGATTGTTTACAAGGACAAACTGCGCATGGCCCAGTGCTGGAAGCAAAGCGTGAAATAATTCTAGTCTTTCAGTTCTTATCTAAGTTCTCGCATCCTTCCCAGTGTGTGTATTTCAATATCTATGGACATCTTTGAGCCTTTATCCTGCCTTGTCACGTTAATTGCTTCAGTGCGGTTTGTGTTGTTGTTTTTTCTATTTATAATTTACATGTATTTTGAGTTTGAACGGAATGTCTTCTTTTTCGCAATTGTTTGTGGGGGAGTTTTTTCTCCAGTCAATGATAATTGGATCTTGGAGGCCAAGTTGAAGGAATTAAAGGGACTTCACCTGTTTTTGTGACTTTGTTGCTTTTGTATCCCACCCTGAGCCATCACACTCTCGAGCCAAACTTCCAAAACTTAAAAAGGATTTATTGGGAGTTAACGTGTCCGGCATTGCCTGGGTGTAGCCGACTCTGAGACACATCATTCACTGTCACCTTTGACCCTGGTTTTTCCCCACCCCCTGAGTGTATCGGAATTCATATTCTCCAATGGGACACATCCATTGCCAAGAGTCATCAATTATGTTCTCCAGTTAGAATTTTGTGCTGCAGAAACTTCAGTCACCTAGTTACTATCTTCAAAAACATTTATGGAACGCAGTTTCGGTTTTGAAAACTGCTGCACTGCTCTTTCAAACCTTTCCCCCCACTCCCTTTCTGTTGGCAAGTCTAAAAAGACCAGAGAAATATTTTATGATTTGACAGGTGGCTGGGGGTTTTTTTGCACACCTTTCATTACCCAGTCAAGTGACCTCATCAGACCTTAAAGCAGGGATGGGATTTTCCTGGTTCGGACCGGTTCGGGTGAACCCTTTGTTCCAATGATCAGTTGGCTTTGAGCCGGTTTGCTCCCATGAGCATGTGGGCCTGTGTTTTATGTCTTCTTGTTAGAGCACAGCTGATTCGCGCGGCTCAGCTGTTTTCTTCAGCTGCAGTTGAAGGTAAGTATTAGCTTTTTTTAAATGCAGAGCATGCACAGGGAGCACGTGCAAAGCATGCACTCACTGAACCTATTGTCATACCAGTTGAACCCCTGCCTTGAAGGTGACAAACCCCATTCCTTTCTAGCAGTGATGATGTTACCTAGTTGGGTCATGAAACATCTGCAAGAAAGCAACCAAGCTCAGAGAGCACCGAGGACCTCACAGTCCTCCTCCTCCTCCTTTTCCTAACTCCACCTCCTTTGAGCACTGACGATGTTACCTAGTTGGATCATGAAATGTCTGCAAGAAAACAACCAAGCTCAGAGAGCACCGAGGACCTCACAGTCCTCCTCCTCCTCCTCCTCCTCCTCCTCCTCCTCCTTCCCCTCCCCTCCTCCTCCTCCCCTCCTCCTCCTCCTCCCTCCTCCTCCTTCCCCAAACCCCGCTTCCTTCTAGCACTGATGGTGTTACCTAGTTTGGTAAGGAAACATACGCAAGAAACAACCAAGCTCAGAGAACACCAAGAATCCCACAGTCCTCCTCCTCCTCCTCTTCCTAACTCCACTCCCTTTGAGCACTGATGCTGTTACCTAGTTGGGTCATGAAACGTTTGCAACAAAATCACCAAGCTCAGAAAGCACCAAGGATCCCACCATTTAATCACTTGGTTGGAAAGCTTGATTCACTGGATCCGAACACTTTTTAAAACAAAATTAAAGCAATTTGTGTAGCTAACATTTATTGGTGAGCAGTTGGCCAGCTATTTTCAAAGACTTGTATTATTAGAAGTTGGAATTGCTGCAGAAGACAAGACAAAGAACTATGGAAGCTATTGCTATTGTGTTTTGCAGCAGGTCCCTAGTGGCACTCATGCCTGTCACAACTGACATGAAGATGCTGAACCCTATACAACTCACGTATATATATATATATATAAAAAGCAGCTAAATAAACCTGTTCATTAATGAAAGTTTGTTGAAAAGTAGGCTAAACAATTAGAAAGTCCTGTTTTCTTTCTGCTCTGCTGCATTCCAGCTAGTCAAGAGTTCAATCAATCAATCAGAATAGAGAGGAAGGGACCCTCAAAGGTCTTCTAGTCCAGCCCCCTGCTCAAGCAGGAGAACCTATTCCATTTCAGACAGGTGGCTGTCCAGTCTCTTCTTAAAAATCCCCAGTGATGGAGCGTCCAGAACTTCTGGTGGCAAGCTGTTCCACTGGTTAATTGTCCTCACTGTTCGGAAGTTTCTCCTCAATTCCAGGTTGCTTCTCTCTTTGATGAGTTTAGAATTATAGAATAACAGAGTTGGAAGGGACCTTGGAGGTCTTCTAGTCCAACCCTCTGCTTCGGCAGGTAACCTTATACCATTTCAGTCAAATGGTTGTCCAATCTCTTCTTTCTCCTCCAGAGCATTCACAACTTCTGGAGGCCAGCAGTTCCACTGATTAATTGTTCTCCCTGTCAGTAAATCCTCTCCTTAGTTCTAAGTTGCTTCTCTCCTTGATTAATTTATTCATGGCATCTTGTCCTGCCTTCAGGTGCTTTTGGAGAATAGCTTGACTCCCTCCTCTTTGGGGCAGCCCCTGAGAGATTGGAAGGCTGCTATTGTGTCACCCCTAGTCCTTCTTTTCATCAAACTAGACATACCCAATTCCAGCAACTGTATGTTTTAGCCTCCAGTCCCCTAATCCTCTTTGTTGCTCTTCTCTGCACTCTTTCTAGCATCTCAACATCTTTTTTTTTTACATCGCGGCGACCAAAACTGGATGCAGGATTCCAAGTGTGACCTTACTAAGGTATTATAAAGTGGTATTAACACTTCACATGGTCTTGATTCTATCCCTCTGTTGATGCAGCCTAGGACTGTGTTGGCCTTTTTGGCAGCTGCTGCACACGGCTAGCTCATATTTAAACGGTTGTTCACTAGGACAACTCTCACAGTTACTACTGTTGATCCAGGCACCACCTATACTGTATCTGCGCATTTGGTTTTCCTTACCTAAACATAGAACCTTCCTTTTTTTCACCACTGAATTTCATTTTGTTAGATAGCGTTAAATAGTTTCCATCCGTTGCTTCTTCTCCTGCCCTCAGGTGCTTTGGAGAATAGTTTGACCCCCTCTTCTTTGTAACAGCCCCTCAAATACTGGACTACCTCTATCATGTCACCTCTAGTCCTTTTCTTCTCTAGGTTGACCGTACCCAATTCCTGCAACCGTACGTCGTACTTTGTAGTAGTACCTGTGATTTCATCCATCCCATGTTGACGGTGACTTTAACGTCACATTGTCTGTACTCCCAATGGATATGTTTGTTTTTTTTCAAAGAAAATTGTCCAGCATTTTCACCCATTTTTGTCCTTGTTCCTGGACTTTGAGGAAAAGCAAGCTAAATAGAGCATAAATTCTGAAAAAGCAAATTGGAATAAATAACTTCATTTGTTATTGGTGACACCGAGGTTCTGCCTTCCCCCCGAATGAATTTGCACAGCTGGGCCAAGAGTGTCATGTTAATTAATTGTGTCATGTTAATTAATATGAGCAATAGCACTGGAAGCTACCTGAAAATCATCTCAATCTTTGGGATATGTATGCACCCGTAAAACGTAGAAAGCTTCAGGAACAAACACACACACACATTTCCACGGATGATGCATCGACCTTTCCTTGTCAACATCTGAGCCTGTTAGGGCTTTTCGCCCCTTCACAAAAAAACATATTGTTAAACAAAATGCAAAGCAAATTCACCCCCGATGAGTATGCAGTCTACACAGATAGTCTTTGACTTATAACAATGTCAACTCATAAAATATTTCTATGATCTTTTTTAGAGTTGCCAACAGAAAGGGAGAGGGGGGAAAGGGTTTTGAAAGAGCAGTGCGACAGCTTGGAAATCAAAAGTGCATTCCTGAAATAGTTTTCAAAGATAGTAACTAGGTGACTGAAGTTTCTGCCGCATTCTAACTGGAGAACATGATTGATGACTCTTGGCTATGGATGTGTCCCATTGGAGAATATGAATTATGATACACCCAGGGGGTGGGGGGGGAAACCAGGGTCAAGGGTGACAATGAATGATGTGTCTCAGAGTTGGCTACACCCAGGCAATGCCAGACATGTTAACTCCTAATAAATCCTTTTGAAGTTTCAGAGAAGTTCTGCTCGAGACTCATGATTTAAATGGGGGGTAACTGCTGGAATCCTGACAAACAATTCATTTAGTGGCTGTTCAAGATTACAACTGCACTGGGAAATGTGATTTCTGACCCTTTCCCACCCATACAACCATTACAGCATCCATTCATGATCATGTGATCAAATTTCAGACTCTTGACAACTGACTCATATTTATGACAGTAACAGCGTCCGGGGTGGGGGTGGGGGTTGGGGTTGTCATCCCATTTGCGACTGTCAGGCAAGCACAGTCAAGAGGGAAGCCAGAACTGCTTAACAACCATTCTCTTCCTCCTCTTCCTTCCTCCTCCTCCTTCCTCCTCCTCCTTCATTCTCCTCCTTTTCCTTCTTCCTTCTCATCCTCCTCTTTCCTTCCGCCTCCTCCTTCCTTCTCCTCCTCCATTCTCCTCCTTTTCCTTCTTCCTTCTCATCCTCCTCTTCCTTCCTTCTCCTTCCTCCTCCTCCTCCATTCTCCTCCTTTTCCTTCTTCCTTCTCATCCTCCTCTTCCTTCCGCCTCCTCCTTCCTCCTCCTCCTCCATTCTCCTCCTTTTCCTTCTTCCTTCTCATCCTCCTCTTCCTTCCGCCTCCTCCTTCCTCCTCCTCCTTCTCCTCCTTCCTTCTACTCCTTCCTTCCTTCTCCTTTTTCCTATTTCCTTTCCTCTTCTTCCTCCTCTTCTTCCTCCGCTTCCTCTTCTTTTCTTCTTCCTCCTCCTCCTCCTCCTTTCTTTTCTTTCCTCATCTTTCTTCCTTGTTTCTTTCTTCCTTTCTATCTGCTCCTTCATCCCATCTCCCTCTAATTCTGGTTCTTCTCCCTTTCTACACATTTTCCAGCGTCTGTGTCTGTAGGTATTGCAAAATCATTCATCTAAGAGAGTGAAGCACCTGACGTTTCATGAGAGGGAGGGGGAGGGTAGAGGGGAAATAGAGGGAGAGAGGGGAGAGGGAGGGACAGAAATAGAGGGAGAAGTGGAGAGAGAGGAAGGGAGGGAGAAAGGGAGGGAAGGAGAGGATAGAAGGGAGGGAGGACGGAGAGAGAGGAAGGGAGGGAGGGAGGGGGGGAGAGAGGGGGGGAGAAATGGGGGAGGGAGGGAAAGAGAGAGGAAGGGAGAAAGAGGGAGGGAGACTATCCAAACGCAGCAGGGAATTGCTTTGGCCCATGTACAGAGTGCCTCACCAAATGAGAACAAAATAAACTCTCGCTGTGGCCACAAACGCATGGAAGATGGAACTAAATTAAGTCACCTCCGTCCTTTCACTGCCACAAACAGATATAAATTGCCCTCATTAAAAACAAAAAACTCGAATGTATTTTAAAGCAGCCATCCCGACTTATCTACGGGTTCAGAGTAGCTGAAAGCCACTAACCTCGGTGGCATTTCATGTAGAAAATCAACAAGGGGGACCAATAGAATCGTCCTACTTTCTAAATGGAAAGCCAGAAAATAAAATTGATTTTTCACATCTGGGAGGAGGCAAATATTTCCCCCCCGCTTTGCCTCCTCCATCCCTTTCACCGTTTTTCCCTTTCTTTCCTTCCACTTGCATGTTTTTACTTGGTTTGCAAATCACAGGAGCAATTGTGACTCCCACTTGCAACCTTCAGGCGCTCGGTCCCAAATTGATAGCTCTGAATCCCCTATCTCCTGACCAGACAGAATAATTTTCCTTCCCACCTGTTTTTTTTTTTTTTTTAAGATTTTATTTACTCCATTGGCGACCCTTCAGTTGACCTCTGCGAGAGCCAAACTGATTTACTCACAGAGCATTTCTTATCTGATGTAACTAACATTCAACTCCCCCATCCCCCCTGTTGAATCTCAGGCAAAAATAAAATAAATAAAAATCACGTAATATCCTGGTCTACGTTGACATGAATCTTTATTACACTGAACTGCCTGTCTGCTGAATTTGCTGTCTCTATAATTGCCCTCGCCAGTATAACCTCCCCAAATGTTATTCTGTCTCTTGCAAGCTTGAGACAGAAAAGATTTCAATAAGGGAGAATATTGGTAGCTCAGGGTTGAAATGAAGGGTCCCTGGTGCTCTCTGAGTTTGGTGACTTTCTTGCAGATGTTTCATGACCCAACTAGGTAACGTCATCAGTGCTAGAAGGGAATTTGCAGAGTGGAGTTTGCAGAGAGGAGGAAAAAATGACCCAACTAGGTAACATTATAAGTGCGAGAAGGAAGTGGGGTTTGCAGAGAGGAGGAGGAGGAGGAGGAGGAGGAGGAGGAGGAGGAGGAGGAGGAGGAGGAGGAGGAGGAGGAGGAGGAGGAGGAGGAGGAGAACTGTGAGGTCTTGGATGTTCTCTGAGCTTGGCTGTTTTCTTGGAAATGTTTCATGACCCAACTAGGTAACATTATCAGTGCGAGAAGGGAGTGGGGTTTGCAGAGAGGAGGAGGAGGAGGAGGAGGAGGAGGAGGACTGTGAGGTCTTGGATGCTCTCTGAGCTTGGCTGTTTTCTTGGAAACGTTTCATGACCCAACTAGGTAACATTATCAGTGCGAGAAGGGAGTGGGGTTTGCAGAGAGGAGGAGGAGGAGGAGGACTGTGAGGTCTTGGATGCTCTCTGAGCTTGGCTGTTTTCTTGGAAATGTTTCATGATCCAAATAGGTAACATTATCGTGCTAGAAGGGAGTAGGGTTTGTGGAGAGGAGGAGGAAGAGGATGGTATCCTTGGTGCTTTCTGAGGCTGGCTGTTTTCTTGCAGACCTTTCTTGACCCACCTAGGTAACATCATCAGTATTAGAAGTGAATAGGGTTTGATGAGAGAGCAGGAGGAGGAGGATGGTGGTATGCTTAGTGTTTTCTAAGCTTGGTTGTTTTGAGAGAAAGGTTTCAATTTGACATTCCTACCCCACCCCATCCTGACTGATAGATAGAATCATAGAGCTGGAAGGGACCTTGGAGATCATCCAGTCCAGCTCTCTGTCCAAATCAGAAGATCTTGTACCTTCCTGGACAAATGGATGTCCACTCGTTTCTTCAAAACCTCCAAGACGGAAGCAGTTCCATTGTTTAATCGTTCTCACCGTCAGGAAATTCCTCCTGATTTCCAGATTGGATCTCCTGCTGATGATTTTCGACCCGCTGAAAAAGAGGTTGAGATTCTGGAAAGAGTGCAGAGAAGAGCAACCATGATGATTAGGGGACTGGAGGCTCAAACATACAAAGAACAGTTACGGGAACTGGGCGTGGCAAGTCTAGGGAAGAGGAGGACTAGGGGGTGACCTGATAGCAGTGTTCCAATATTTGAGGGGCTGCCACAAAGAAGAGGAGAGGTCAAGCTATTCTCCAAAGCACCTGAAGGCAGGACAAGAAGCCATGGATGGAAATTAATTGAAAAGAGAAGCAACCTAGAATTAAGGAGAAATTTCCTGACAATGAGAACAGAGTGCCTTCAGAACACAACTTTCCTCCAGAGGTTGTGGGTCGTCCAACACTGGAAGTTTTTAAAGAGAGATTGGACAACCATCTATCTGAAATGTTATACCAGAGCAGAAAAAGGGACGTGGTTGGCTCAGTGGCTAAGACATTGAGTTTGTCCATCAGAAAGGTCAGCAGTTTGGCGGTTCAAATCCCTAGCGCCGTGTAACGGAAGTGAGCTCCCGTTACTTGTCCCAGCTTCTGCCAACCTAGCAGTTCGAAAGCATGTAAAAGATGCAAGTAGAAAAATAGGGACCACTTTGGTGGGAAGGTAACAGCGCTCCGTGTGCCTTCGGCGTTTAGTCATGCTGGCCACATGACCATGGAGACGTCTTCGGACAGTGCTGGCTCTTTGGCTTTGTAATGGGGATGAGCACCACCCTTAGACCCAGAATCGACTAGCACATATTTGCAAAGGGAACCTTTACCTTTACCAGAGTAGATGGTTGGACTAGAAGACCTCCAAGGTCCCTTTCAACTCTCTTATTCTGTTATTCTGAATGAGACAATTAGACAGGAATGGAATCCTTCCTCCATTCTTAAGCTCTTCTCCTGTGTATCTCCTCCCCCATTCTTCCAAAGAAATAAGGACTCTTGTTCTCCTTTCCTTGCGTCGATGTTGACTCCCGTCTGCTTTCTCCTGACACTCTTGATGGGTGCTAAGACCTTTTCCTTGTTTCCTTCCTTGTTTCCTTCCTTCCTTCCTTCCTTCCTTCCTTCCTTCCTTCCTTCCTTCCTTCCTTGATTCCTTCCTTGCTTCCTTGCTTGCTTCCTTGCTTGCTTTCTTGCTTGCTTGCTTGCTTGCTTCCTTTCTTCCTTCTTCCCTCCCTCCCTCCCTCCCTCCCTTCCTTCCTTGCTTCCTTCCTTCCTCCCTCCTTCCTTCCTTCCTTCCTTCCTTCCTTCTTTCCTTCCTTCCTTCCTTCCTTCCCTTCCTTCCTTCTTTCCTTCTTTGCTTCCTTCCTTCCTTCCTTCCTTCCTTCCTTCCTTCCTTCCTTCCTTCCTTGATTCCTTCCTTGATTCCTTGCTTCCTTCCTTCCTTCCTTCCTTCCTTCCTTCCTTCCTTCCTTCCTTCCTTCCTTCTCTTCCTTCCTTCCTTCCTTCCTTCCTTCCTTCCTTCCTTCCTCCCTTCCTTCCTTCCAAAGGCCCCTTAAGAATATTTTTAAGTGCACCTGGGGAAATGTTTTCAACAGGATCAGAAGACGAGAGGGTGAGGAAGTGGGAGGATGAATGACAAGAGGTGCTGGAGGATTGCTTCATTCTTCTGCAGCTGGAGACCATTGTGTGAGCTTCTTCTTCTTCAGCGTCCCTCATTTCCTGGCAGTTCTCCTCTGTGTGGGTAGATATTATTTGTTGAAGGAAGTCTTCAGAGAAAAAAAAAGACATTTTTGCTGATCTGTTTTAATTGCATCCGGTGTCTTTCCAGCAGAACTAAGGGAGAACAAGTTCTTTGAGGGATCCTTGTTGCTCTCTGAGCTTGGTTATTTTCTTGAAGATGTTTCATTACCCAACTAGGTAGCGTCATCATGGCTGGTAGGGTGTGTGGCGGTGGTGGGATTCATTTTTTTTTACTACCAGTTTTGTGGGCGTGGCTTGGTGGGCGTGGCAGCGGAAGGATACTGTAAAATCTCCAGTCAGAGGTGGGATTTGCTGGTTCTCTGAACTATTCAAAATTTCCATTACTGGAAATTTTCAGAGCTAGTCAGAACCTGATGAATACTACTTCTGGTGTGGGGTTTAGTCTCATTTTTTATACGAGTGGCTTGCTCTCTCAATATTGGTGGGGGTGGTCTTAGAAGTTCTTTGGTTGGGCTATTTACTGTTGACTTGCTTAGCAGTTTCTTGATTGGGGTATTGTTTACTGGATTGTTGAATCTTGAATTTATTCTATGCTCACCTGGGTGCTGATGCTGATGGGAAGGTCAATCTCTCCTTGTTCAGTTTCCATCCATTATTCCTTGTCTGGCCTTCAGGTGCCTTGGAAAATAGCTTGACCTCCTCCTCTCTGTGGCAGCTCCTCAACTATTGGAAGACTGCTATCCTGTCTCCCCTGGTCCTTCCCTTTACTAGACTAGCCAAGCCCAGTTCCTGCAACCGTTCATCGTATGTTTCATCATCTGGTCCCTTAATCTTCCTGGTTGCTCTTCTCTGTACTTTTTCTAGAGTCTCAACATCTTTTTTATAGTGCAGTGAGCAAAACTGGATCCACTACTCTAGGTGTGGCCTTACTAAGGCTTTATAGAGTGGTATTAGTAGTATCTCACTTGATCTTCTTCGTTCGTTCCCGGAAGCTCCAAAATCAATCCAAGTCTCTACCAGGTTGCTTTGAACACCCAAGATCTGACTCGTACATTATTTGATTGCTATTTATTCAAGGGGCGAGAAATAAGTACCTTGATCCACATATTACACATATGACCCAGCGCGAGGCCCATATTAAAACAACATACCTCATGTGTGGCCCGAGTCTAAAAACGACATTTAATACAGCACAATTTCTGACAAAAATGGTCTGAATGAGATCGAAATAGGTGGGCCTGAATGTGTTAGATGGCAGGGGTGATACAGAAATATAATGTTATCTTGTTTTATTCTGTTTTACATGTTCATGTGTTAAATTATCGTATTTAATCCTATAAATATTGTTTTTTTTACCCCTACTCTCATTTTAAATTGTTTAGAATTGTATTGGTAATATGTGTTTGAACCTGTACATTGATATACGGCCTATAGGCTAATCAAGCAATAAATGCCGTGTTTCCCCAAAAATAAGACCTTGTCTTATATATTTTTTTGCCACCAAAAAAGGCAGCAGGTCTTATTTTCAGGGGTTGCCACCCACTGACTAACCTCAGTTGCGTGCGTTGTCCCCGGCCTCCTTTTCGCTGTCAGAGGACTTTAGGAACTACTTCTTCTGTGGCCAGCAAGACTTTCTTGAAGGCTTCTGCAGCTGATAACAGAGTTCCAGATCGATCAGCTACAAAGCCCTGCAGGAAAGGCTTGCCAGCTGCAGAAGAAATGGGCCGGCAAGGCAGGTATCAGGGTGTGCGAGGCCTGACTACAACGATCTGAAGGTAAGTAGTAGGGCAGCTCCACCCTGCTATCCTCACCCTAGCTTAATTTTTACCTGTGTACTCTGGAGTGGGTGGGATCTTAATTAGGGCTTATTTTGGGGATAGGGCTTATATTGGGCTCACATGTAAAAATCAAGTTAGGACTTACTTTCAGGGTAGGTCATATTTTCGTGGAAACAGAGTATATATCTTTGACACCCGCCATTCTATAATGAGTGCCTTCTTTGTACTGCTGGATGCTCCCAACTACATTTGAGGTCTTGTGATTAATCGCCCCATCCTTTCATAAACAAAGCCAGTAATACACAGCCTGGCCCTTTATTACTCAAAACAGCATGCTCCTGTGTTATCTTGATGTAAATGGAAGAGAAGAGAAATGGATGTTCATTCATACTTGGGAGAAATGGAATAATGGATGGAAATGAAGAGAGGTCCAGAACGTGTTTTGTAAGGCGAACAGTGGGCAGTGAACGGATCTAAGGGACTTTGGGCTCACTCTGGTTCCCATCATCTGCCTTATTTCAACCCAAGCAAATAACAGAAGAACACTTTGAAGGGACCTTAGAGGTCTTCTAGTCCACCCCCACCTGCTCAAACAGTTGACTCTGTACCATTTCAGACAAGTGTCTGTCCAGTCTCTTCTTAAAGCCCTCCAGATATAAGGAGATATATCGGTATCAAATTGTAAGGAGATATATATGTACACTGTGCTTTCCCCAAAATAAGACCTAGCTTGATTTTTATATGTGTGCCCAATGTAAGCCCTACCCCCACAATTGTTCTGCCCAAGGCTTCCGAGACCGTAATTACGCACATGCTTATTTTAAAAACAGGTCTTGTTTTATTGCAATGCTGGGAATTATTTTCATCCCCAGTCATTAATGAATCTCAAACAGTCCCTCGAGATAAGCACTCACCTTTCTTTTCTGTGAAGTGCTACCAATAACAGAAGTGTCCAATGAACTAGAAAAAAAACCCAACCAAAGTACAAAGAGCTTCAAGAATGAATCTGAACCAAACAAACAACTTTGCTTCCTGCATAGTTTTCATCATCTTTGCCTGTCCTTTATCCCTTATGGGAGGGGCAGTCCCCTCCCAGCCTTACTCCTGAGTAGCCCCTTTTGTTTCAGCTGCTCTCGCCTTCTAGTAGCTCTGCGCACACGCACACTGGGAACAGGCTCCCCTTGTTTGTCTGCCTCACTGCTTCCAAACTCCGGAGGCTCCAGAGGCAGCACCCCACTCCCAGATGGCCCTGGCCCCATCTCTGCATCAGGCACAGGACCCTCCAGATTCTCGGACTGGTCCCCTTCCCCACTGTCCGATTCCACTGCCGTCTAAACAGGCTGCCGGCGAACCACAACAAAAATAAGCCCTACTTAAGACCCCGTCCACTCCAGGGTGCACAGGTAAAAAATCAAGCTAGGGTGGAGTTGGGGGGTGGAGTTATCCTACTACTTATCTTCAGATAGTTGCAGCTAGGCCTCGCACACTCTTACCCTCGCACACCTGCCTTGCTTTACCGGCCCACTTCTTTTGCGGCTGCTTGCTGCTGCTTGCACACATTGTCCCTGGCCTTGTTCCGTCATCAGAGGCCTTTCAAGAAAGGCCTCTGCAGCCGATAACAGGCTTCTGGATCAATCAAAGTCAGTGGGTGCTGGGCACGTCAATCACAGAGCCCGTTTCTTGGCTGCAGAGGCCTTTCCTGAAGGGCCTCCGACCGTGAAACAGAGGCTGTGGATGACCTGCACGAGCAGAAACAAGCAGCTGGAGAAGAAGTGGGCCAGCAGTGGGCTACTGTTGGGTGGAGTTGTTGGTGTCATCACCACAAGGTGACTCAGTGGCAGACACACAACCTCCCAAAAAGAAGACCTTGTGCCTTTGTGGTGGCGAAAAAACAATAAGACTGGGTCTTATTTTTGGTGAAACACTGTTTGTGTGTATGTTGTGTATGTGTGTCATCATCTTCTTTTCACGACCCCATAATCCCTTGTGAGGTAGAGTCTGGGCAACTGAAAGGAGCTAGCAGATATATATAACTATATATATAACTATATATATATATCTCTGTGTGTGTGTGTTTGTGAGTGTAAACTTCAGGTTGCACACATGCACCATTAGGCAGTGACATCAGATGGTTACCTGGCAACCAAAGTGAGAGAATAACTTTTTTGTTGAGCCACTAAATCTTGTGTGGGAAGACAACACAAAGGTACTTTCGTATATGTCATTTACACTCTGTGAGGAGGTCTCAGTGAGGGGGATGTAGAGGTCCTTCAAATGTCCTTGAGATCTTTGGTCTCCTAGAACACCAGCCCTTCTCACAGTTCAAGTAAAGAGGCGCCAGGAAATTGCTAGTAAGCAATTTAATAAGCCACCCATGGGCCTTACTCTTCGTTACAGGACACTGATCTAACACGCCAATATATACACCGTGTAGTAGTATGGTGTCATCATCATCATCATCATCTTGTCAGCCATTGTCATTACACTGCAGGATGAAGGCAGAAACTCACAAGTCTTCTGACCCACGCCCTTTTCCAACAAATCAAACACAATCCAAAAGGAACAGAAACCTTGTAATGCTTTTAGAAAATAATTAGCTGTGATAAGCACAAGCTTTGCCAAACTGTGCGAGACTTGCCAAAAGATAACAGGCAAGAAATAATTTGCAAAATAAGAATCTTCAAATACAAACTCAGGATACTGGAATGTTCACGAGGCTGAAGTTTCAAAATGTCTTTGCCTTCTGCAAAGTATGTTCCTTTCATAGCTGGCTTTTATCTCCTTAAGGAGGGGCCATTACCTTGTAGCCTTACTCCCGAGTCGCCTGTGCTGTTGTAGCTGCTCTTTCCTCTGAGCAATCCTGCGTGCACGCACACTTGACACAGGCTCCTCGGGAACCTCCTCATCACTGCTGCCAGCCCCCACAATCTCTGAAGGCAGCAGTCCACTCCCTAATGGTCCTAACCCCTCATCTGAGTCCCCGGTCTCTGCAGCCGTCCATACCTGCTGCCGGCTAACCACAACAAGAAGTTGGTTGGAAGCATAAAATGTAGAGGAAGTTTATTTATTTATTTTTTTATTCCAAAAATTAAAGTTTTACATTTAGGAAGGAAAAAAAAATGTACAAGTACAGATTGGGCGAAAACCTGGCTCAAAAACAGTAACTGTGAGAGGGACCTTGGATTCTTAATGGACATCGTTTAAATACAAGCCAGATGCTGTGCAGCAGCAGTCCAAAAAGCTAATACAATCCTTGTCTGTATAAACAGAGGGATAGAATCCATATCAGGTGATGTTATTAGTACTGCTTTATAAAGCCTTAGTCAGGCCACACCTGGAAGACTGCATCCAGTTTTGGTCACCACATTACAAAGAAGATATTGAGCCTTTGGCAAAAAGTGCAAAGAGCAACTAAGACGATTAAAGGTTTGGAGACTAAAACAGGTGAAAAATGGTTGCAGGATTTGGATATGTTTAGTCTAGAGAAAAGAAGGACTAGGGTGGACATGATAGCACTCTTCCAATATTCGAGGGGCTGCCACAAAAAGAAGGGGGTCAATTTATTTTCCAAAGCACCAGAAGGCAAGACAATGGATGGAAACTCATCAAGGAGAGAAGCAACCTGGAATTAAGGAGAAACTTTGCCTTAATTGAGTGAGAATAATTAACCAGTGGAACAGCTTGCCACCAGAAATTGTGGACAATCCATCACTGGAGGTTTTTTAGAAGAGATTGTGCAGCTACTTGTCTGAAATGGCACAGTTTCTCCTGCTTGAGCAGGGGGTTAGACTAGAAGACCTCCAAGGTCCCTTCCAGCTCTATTATGATTGAAAAGATTGAAAGTACAAAACCCAAAAGGAAAACAAATTAACAACGACACAATAGATACTGTTGTTGTTTTGTCTTTGTCGTTTTTTGGATTTTGTATTTGAATGAAGTAATTTAAAAACAAACTAATTTTCAAAAAATTGTAAAGGAACAAAGTAATTTTTAAAAAAATTGTAGGAGAACTTTAGCCCTAATCATTTTAGCTCTAATTTCCTCTTCAAGGAAAGCAGGGTATTGATATAAATAGTAGAATTCCTGTTTACTGTCAGAAGTATACAAGAGCCTCATTCTATTCCCTCGCAGTCTTGAATATATTTATTTATTATTCCACCCTGACAGATTTTCAGTCAATTTGAAAAACAAAAGCCTGAAATCTTTTCCTATTAAATACAGTTACGTTCACAATTCTCCACACCATATTCACAACTTGAACACAGCTTTCCCAAACATCTGCTGTTTTTAAGGCAACTACCCCTAAGAAATGTTTTTGTGTATGCGGTTTCCCATAACGTATACTTAAATCAGCAAGCCAGAACGTTATGTGTTTTCTACAGTTCTTCTTCATGCTCAAACGGTCGATAACAATACAGCACAACGTTTCTCCAAAAATCAACCTCCTTCAATGTGGCCAGGTTAACTGCTCTAAAACAACAAGGGAGGGGAAGAAGCACTAATTTTACTCAGGTCAGTGTACCATTCCAACAAAAGGCCCTCCTCCGCTGGGAACGAACGGCAATTACAAACACACAGGTATTTTATCCCGACTGCCAATCTGAATGATCAAACATTTCGCTCTGGACCTCAATGCAGTTATAATTACAATCACTTCATTCACTGGGCCTTCCACCCCGTCTCCAGAAATCCCAAATTTAATTGTTTTTATGACCTCTCCTCCTGCTCTTTGGTATCTAGCCCAAATGTTCACACACACACACACACACACACACACACACACACACACACACAAAGATAGATAGATAGATAGATAGATAGATAGATAGATAGATAGATAGATAGATAGATAGATAGATAGATGGAGATCTCCAGAATATTACTTGAAAATGCAGTGAGGAGGGGAGTGAAAATGGAATAAACGAGCAAATATTATTTGCATTCAGACACCTTTTTATATTAGATTAATTAGAATATGTTTTATTTATCCCACCTCCCTTCTCTCCTCCTTCTCTAACTCTTATTAAAGTCTTACCAGAACAATGAGAAATTCCCTGCTAAATCTAGATAATTATATTGTGTTACAATCCAGGTGGTGGTAACTGATCGTGCTAAATTTAGCAAAGAAAACTTCTCTGTTCCGAGCCAAATTATTTTAAAAATAGCCTGTGGGGGATGCCAGTTTTAACCGGGAAGGACAAATTGCAAGGGCATTTTTCCATCTGCACTGTCACTCATGGCCTGGTCATCTCTCAGATGGATTACCACCACGTGCTCTACATGGGGCTGCCCTTGAAAATTATTTGGAAGTTAGGAACAGCAGAATCTGAGGTCAGAATAACTGTAACAGAGTCTGAAGGGACATTGGAGGTCAACTAGTGCAACCACCCTGCTCTCACAGGAAACTGTACTATTTCCGACAAATGACTGTCCTAATCTCTTCTTGAAAACTTCCAATGTTGGAGCATTCACAAGTTCTGGAGATAAGCAGTTCCACTGGTTAGTTGTTCTCACTATTGGGAATATTCTCCTTGTGTTCTCGGTTGCTTCTCAACTTGATTAGTTTCTCAGCTAGAGCGAAATGCTTTTACTTGATTAGAGTAAAAAAAAAGAAAAAAGGGACATTTCTCGCACCATGAGGAGAGCGCCATAAGACAGGGGTCCCCAACCACCGGGCTGCGGACCGGTACCGGTCCGTGGAACATTTCCTACCGGGCCGCTGGTTTGCTGGGCGCCGCCATCTTGTTTGACGAGAAAGTGCTTCCGGGTGAGCTTTTCCAGTTGGAAAGCGGCGTTTGGGTCCTGAAGGAATCCTCGCACCTTAGTTTCATTGAAGGGGGGGGCTTCGAATGAAACTAAGGCGCGAGGATTCTTTCAGCACCCAAGGCAAGGCGAGCCAAGCGGCCGTCCCAAAGCCGTCCCGAAGCGAAGCCCATCGACAGAGGTACAAAGGAGGAGTCGAAGGTGGAGGGGAGAAGCGGGGGACAGCTGGCTGGCCGGTTGCTTGGCTCGCCTTGCCTTATCATGCGTGCTGATGCCGGTACTGGGCCGCAGATCATTTTGTGATGCCGGTACCGGGCCGTGGCACAAAACAGGTTGGGGGCCACTGCCATAAGACATATCTGTTCTGTGCAAAATATCACAGCACTGCAGAGCAATTCTTCCCAATTTCTTCAATTTCATCAAATTTCTTTACTACCGGTTCTGTGGGCATGGCAGGGGAAGGATACTGTAAAATCTCCATTTCCACCCCACCCCACTAACTTGCTTTCCAGCTCCCTTCTCCTGTGCAGGGCAACCAAAGAAGACCCAGCCGATCAGCTGGGACTCGGGAGGCAGAGAAGAGATGGGGTTGGAGGGGGCAGACAGAGGTGGGATTTGCTGGTTCTCCAAACTACTCAAAATTTCCACTTCCGGTTCTCCAGAACTGGTCAGAACCTGATGAATACCCACCTCCGCTTCCAAACTTCATGAAGCTCTCAAAGACCCTTTCCAAACCCCAAATGTCTTTTTTTTTTTTTTTTTAGATAAATAGATACGATGTCCGTCTCAGCCTCGTTTATTTTAATCTCGGTTTTGGAAATGCCTAAACTTTGAAAGACAAGGCATTGTATTTAACAGATTTAACAGATTAACAATGTTGGAAGGGACCTTGTAAGTCATCTAATTCAACCACCATCACTCCCGCCCACAAGCAGAAGGACTCTATCACTTCCCTCCAGATCTTAACCGAATAACAGAGTGAGAAGGGACCTTGGAGGTCTTCTAGTCCAACCCCCTGCTTAGGCAGGAAACCCTTCACCATTTCAGACAAATGGTTGTCTAATCCCTTCTTAAAAACTTCCAGTGTTGGAGAATTCACAACTTCTGGAGACAACTTGTTCCACCGGTTAATTGTTCTCATTGTCATGCAATTTCTTCCTTAGTTCTAGGTTGCTTCTCTCCTTAAACAGATTCCATCCAGTGCTTCTTGTCTGGGAATGGGATAACTCACCGTAGCCAATTTTCCATGGCCAACTCGCCACAGTCAACTTGCCATGGAACAACTCACTGCAGAACAATTCAGCAATTCGGTTTAATTGTTTAAAATGATTAAACTATTGTTTTAATTTTGGTCATTCACATTTTATTTTGTCCTTCTTTTGGCATCCTTTCCTTAATGATCTGTTTGACTATCTGTTCGATATTAGTGTAACTCTTGTCCTGTGATGAGTTATCCTACAGCAAGTTGGCCATGGTGAGTTGGCCCTCTTGTCCTGCCTCCATCCTGATGTGGATCCCTCTGTTGATGCAGCCTAGAAGTGCTTCCAACAGAGCCCTTTGCTATCCTTGTCCTAATCTGCTCAAAAGTCCCAAAAGGTGCTTTTATTTTCAGGAGGCAACTGGATTTTTTTTTGTTTTTCTTTGAAGAAGTTTTGCTTCTCATCCAAGAAGCTTCTTCAGCTCTGACTGGATGGTGAGGAATGGAAGGATTGACATTCCTTGCAGACAGCTGGTCATTTGCATCCTTTTAGAGGGTCATTGAGGTCACCTGGTGGTTTATCTGTTTCCTCAGGGTCACCTGAGTGGTACAAACGGGTGTGGAGCCTTCTTGGAACTGTGGAAAGGGGTGTGTTGCAGACTTGAGATAGATGATGTCACATCCCTTCCCCTTTGTTGAGAGAGGGATGTTGTTTTCCACCACGCATGTGACCCTAAGGACACAGATAAACTTCCGAGTGGCCTCAACGACCCTCTAAAATGATGCAAATGACCAGCTTTGTCTGAAAGGAGTATCAATCCTTCTGTTCCGCACCATCCAGTCAGAGCTGAAGAAGCTTCTTGGGTGAGAAGCAAAACCTCTTCAGCGATAAACAAGGAAGTCCAGTTGCCCCTTGAAAAAAGCACCTTTGGGAGAACCATGACCCGGATGATGGAGAACCTCCGTAAACACTCTTCTCAAAAGCTTACCATTTTGCAGCCCACTCCAATTTTTACCCAGACTTTCTGAAACTTTACCAGTTCCTGATTCCCTTTGCAAAGAGAAGAGAGTGTTTGGAAGGACTCCAAAAAAGCTGTTTTGGATTTGGCAGACGGCCAACTTGAAAGAGCTTTGCAACAAGGTTCAATTCCCAACTTTCCACCAAATTGCAAAAGAACAAAGCCAGCACCGGGTTTTACGTACTCGAACCTTCAGAAGGAATTCTGAAGAGGTCTAAATGCTTTTTGCCTGGTTGACGAGCACTGTTGCCGAGACCGAGTTTGTTTGCAGAATGTGCGTATCCAATTCGCCTTGTGATAATTCTCCATACCGCATGACAAGTGTTTGAAGGCCCGCGTGTTTTGGATAGAAGCATAATGCCCTTATCTTGAAGCACTGAAACAGCCAAAGCCCTTGAAGGCAGGACAAGAAGCAACGGATGGAAACTAACCAAGGAGAGAAGCAACCCAGAACTAAGGAATATATTGACAGTGAGAACAATTAACCAGTGGAACACCTCGCCTCCAGAAGTTGTGGGTGCCCCAACACTGGAAGTTTTTAAGAAGAGATTGCACAACCGTTTGTCTGAAATGGCGTAGTGTTTCCTGCCTAAGCAGGGGGTTGGACTAGAAGACCTCTAAGGTCCTTTCCAACTCCGTTATTCCATTTCATTCCATATTCAATATTTTATCCTCTCATGACCGGAGGTTTTTAAGAAAAGATTCATCCAGAATGTGATAGGGTTGCCTGTTGAGCAGGGGGTTGGTCTAGAAGCTCTCCAAGGTCCCATTCAACTCTGTTATTCTATTATTTGACTACATCCTGCGGGAGGTTTAGAAAGGTGCTGTGAAGTGCTGTTGAAGACGACATTTCAAGGGGGAAACCAACAAAGGGGCATTCAATGAACATGCATGACCCGAGATCCTTTCCAACAGCTGGGCCAGCTGTCCCGAGGACTCTGCCATGAGATTTTCAGGAGAAACAGACATGTGTTCCTCCAACACATTTCACCATTTTAAAATAAAAAAAAATATTTGTACCCCGCTTTTTATTATTTTTACAAATAACTCAAAAGTGGCACAAACATATCTAATACATCTTCCTCCTCCTGTTTTTTTCCACAACGACTCCGGTGAGGTAGGCTGAGCCGAGAAAGAGGGACTGATCTAAAAGTCAACCCGTTAGTTTTCATGCTTAAAGCAGGACTAGAACTCATCATCTCCTGGTTATTGGCACAAGGTCACCCAGCTAGGCTTCGAGCCTAAGGCAGGACTATAACTCACTGTCTCCCGGTGATCGGCCCAAAGTTGCCTTGCTCATTTTCATACCTAAGGCAGGACTAGAACTTACTGTCTCCTGGTGATTGGCCCAAAGTCACCTTCTTTCCTCCCTCCTTCACATTTTGTTCTTCCATCCCATCCATACATCCACTCACCCACCAATCTTCCTTCTTCCTCCCTCACATTTCCTCCCTTCCTCTCCTCTTTTCTTCCCCCTCCTTCACTCCCACCTTTCACATTTCCTTCCTTTCCTCCTCCCACCCTTCCTCCCTCCCCTTCTCCTTCCTTCCCTCCCTCCCTTCTTCCTTCCACCCTCTCTCTCTTATCTTTCTCTTGTTACCCTTCCTTCTCCCCCTTTCTCAATTTTGGTCTTTCATCTCATCCATCCATCCACTCACCCACCAGTCTCCCTCCCTCTCTCCTCTTCTTTTCTTCCTTCCTTTCCCCTTCCTGTTCCTTCCCTCCCCCCCTCCATCTTGCATCATTCAGCCAAGAGCTGAAATCTTGAACGAAAGAGCAGTGGCAATCCTACAACGGGGAACTTAATTGAGCCTGTTGAGGTAATTCCCCGTTAGGAGAATGAGCGCATACAGGGAGATGTAGTGAGAGAAATGTTTGAATAGTACACACACAGTGCACAGTTACACTCTACAGTAATTGTAGGTTTTTACTTCCAAAGCAAAATTTAAACAAGCAGTCCAAAGTCATTCAAAGGTAAGATCAGTCAGTTTTCAGTGCAGGGATAATCCAATAACAAAGTCCAGTATCAAAAACAGTTCAGTATCAGACTTACATCAAATCCAAGAATATCAATCAATTAGAAGAATGGAGGAACGGCAAAACTCTCCAACAGAAGGAAAACAGAGACTCACTGGGACTTCTTCTGAGACTAAGACTAAGACTAAACAACCCAGGTTTTTGGCTCCATCTTATGGTCGTTTGAGAAACCACACCCAATTACAAATTTTGCATTTTCTTAAAGAGACAGTATTAAAATGTCTATCCTGGTTTATATATTTCCAACCCAAATTACATTCCTAACAGAGCTTCCAGATTCTGTGTTGGAAGTACCTCAAGGGAGGTAGACACAGAAATATTCTGAAGGCAGAGAGACATAGGCATCACTCCGAGAAGCAGTAAAGTATTAGTGTAGAGTATTGGAGTATTAGACTAGGATAACAGATAATAACAGATCATCAGAATTGGAAGGGACCTTGTAGGTCATCTAGTCCAACCCTCCACCCAAGCCGGAGACCCTACACCATTTCTGACAATGGCAGTCCAATCTTGAAAGTCTCAAGTGATGGAACTCCCACAACTTCTGAAGGCAACTTCTGTTCCATTGGTTGATTGTTCTCACTGTCAGAAAGTTTCTCCTTATTTCCAGGTTGAATCTCTCTTGGATCAGTTTTCATCCATTATTCCTTGTCTGGCCTACCTGTCTGTTAGGGGTTTTTTTTGGGGGGGTGACAGAAAATTTCTCCTTGTTTCCAGGTTTCCGTGTTCAGTTTCCATCCATTATTCCTTGTCTGGCCTTCAGGTGCCTTAGAAAACAGCTTGACCCTCTCCTTTCTGTGGCAGCCCCTCAAATACTGGAAGACTGCTCTCCTGTCTCCCCTGGTCCTTCTCTTCCCTAGACTAGCTAGGAGTAGAGAGACCTATATTTTTAACCCACCTCAGCCATGTAAGATCCTTCTCCCAGCCAACCCAACTTGCAGGCAGCAGTTGGATTCTACCAGTTTGGCCGAGTTCGGGAGAACCAGTAGTAAAAAATGCTACCGTTTGGCCGAACCAGTAGAAAAAAAAACACCAGGTACCGTTTCAGCTGAACCGGTATTTCTTTTTCTTTTTTTTTCCCCTCCCGATGATCCTTCTGATGATCAGCTGTGCTGGGGTCCACCTTACTGTTTACTGCTTCGCCAAGGAGGCTTCCCTGAAGCCCAGGAGGCAAAATACAGAATGCAGGGAGGGGGGAGGGCTGTGCTCTATTTTTTTTGCCTTCCTGGGCCTCAGGGAAACCACCTGGGAGCAAAAACGCCTGGAGGCCAAAAAATGGAGTATGTGGTGCTGCAAAAGAAGAAGAAGAAGAAGAAGAAGAAGAAGAAGAAGAAGAAGAAGAAGAAGAAGAAGAAGAAGAAGAAGAGGAGGAGGAGGAGGAGGAGGAGGAGGAGGAGGAGGAGGAGGAGGAGGAGGAGGAGGAGGAGGAGGAGGAGGGAGGAGGAATAGGAGGAGGAGGAAGAAGAAGAAGAAGAAGAGGAGGAGGAGGAGGAGAAGGGGAGGGGAGGGGAGGAGGAATAGGAGGAGGAGGAGGAGGAGGAGGAGGAGGAGGAGGAAGAAGAAGAAGAAGAAGAAGAAGAAGAAGAAGAAGAGGAGGAGGAGGAGGAGGAGGAGGAGGAGGAGGAGGAGGAGGGAGGAGGAGGAGGAGAGGAGGAGGAGGAAGAAGAAGAAGAAGAGGAGGGGGAGGAGGAGAAGGGAGGAGGAGGAATAGGAGGAGGAGGAGGAGGAGGGGAGGGGAGGAGGAAGAAGAAGAAGAAGAAGAAGAAGAAGAAGAAGAAGAAGAAGAAGAAGAAGAAGAAGAAGAAGAAGAAGAAGAAGCCACACCCACCCAGTCACATGGCCATGCCCACTTATCCAGGCCCAGAGAACCGGTAGTAAAAATATATTTGCATCCCATCCCTGCTTGCAGGATTGTTGAAATGGGATTCAATTGGGGGAACCAATCGTCCAAGCCAGTGTTTGTCAAACTTGGCAACTTTAAGATGTACGGACTTCGCAACGGCTGGGGACTTCTAAGAATTGAAGTGCACCCATCTTAAAATTGCAAGTTTTGGAAGAAAACAACCTGAACTTGTGCCAGGGAAAACTCCCGGGGGAGAATAATAAGCAAGGGGTATATCACACAAATAAATAAATAAACCCTGTTCCTTCTACTCTTCCGTGACTGATTGGAGAGGTCACTTATAATGAAATCTCTGTCCAAGAATCTGGCTGATGGAATTAGCGTCCTTGGCCCTTCGGATTTGCCCTTGTGTAAATTAATATAATTTCTTAACATGCAGTTGTGATCACTCTAAGCCTCAATTATTCTACTCAGTTATATAAGCAAGATTGCCCAGATTGTCTTTATTTGATAGAAAACAGCAGGTGGTTTAAGAGGATTTAATCTCGTCATTTTTGTGACACAGAATCCTCACAGATAAGATTCATTCAAGGTTTGAGGTCTGAATTTCTGGCCCGCACACATTTTGATCGAAGCAGAAAATGAGCTGAACAGAAACCATCCAATTTCCCCTTGGAATGCGTGATGTTTCATAGTAAATATAATTAAACCAATGCACTTCTCTACATCAGGGAAATGGAGATAGTTGACAGATTTTCTTAATCAAGGAGAGAACTAACCTAGAACTAAGGAGAAATTTTCTGACAGTTTGAACCAGGGGTGGGATTCAAATTTTTTAACAACCGGTTCTGTGGGCATCGCTTGGTGGTCATGTGACTGGGTGGGCGTGGCTTGGTGGTCATGTTATTGGCTGGGCGTGGCCAACTCAATATCACTCACATTGAGGCACGCATCTCCTCGCCTGACCTCTCATGACTGGGGATGCTGCAACAGTCATAAGTGTGAAAAAGGGTCAGAAGTCACTTTTTTCAGTGCCATTGTAACTTTGAATGGTTACTCCACACAAGCAAAGTACCAGCAACGGAGGGGAAAAAAAACTCCAGAGAAGTTCCAGACACAGGAAGTCTAGTCCTGCCAAGAATGTAATACGGGTTAACGGAGAGGCAGTTTCTGTAAGCAACACCAGAATGTTTCCTTCCTGCCTTCCTTACAGGATTAGCCAAGTAATTTCTTCTAACAACCGGTTCTCCGAACTGCTTAGAATGTTAACAGCTGGTTCTAGTGACTAGGTGCGAACCTGTAGAATCCTACCCCTGGTTTGAACATTTAACAGTAGGGGTGGGCTAATTTTATCATTTTTAATAACCGCTTCAGTGAACCAGTAAATCCCATCCCTGTCTTGGCCCGCCCGCTCTGCCCTACCCCTCCCAGGAATCCCCAGCCCATTTTGGATGGCAGGTAAGTACAGATCCCACTCAGAGGCTTGGGGAGGGTGAAAAATGGGCCTCCCAGGGGCTCCATAAGGCTGGAAACGGGCCCATTTCCGGCCTCCGGAGCCCGGGCAGGGTGAAAACGCCTCCCCTCCTGCTGTGGTGCAGGAGGCCGAATAGACCACGCCCACCATGACCACTCCCACACAGCAACCGGGCAGAGAACCGGTTGCCAAAATTTTTGAAGCCAACTCCTGCTTAACAGCTTGCCTTCAGAAGTTGTGGGTGATCCATCACTAGGGATTTTAAAGAAGAGATTGCACAACCATTGGATTGAAATGGGAAAAAGTCTCCTGCTAAGTCAGCAGGGGATTGGACTAGAAGATCTCCAAGGTTGTTGTCCCAAAGGTGCTTTTTTTCAGGGGGCAACTGGACTCATCCAAGAAGCTCCTTCAACTCTGACTGGATGGTAGCGAATGGAAGGATTGATACTCCTTGTAGACACCTGGTCATTGGCATAGTCATTGAGGCCACTTGGAGGTTTATGTGCAGCAGTTCCAAGAAGGCTTCATACCCATTGGCTGCTCAGGTGACCCTGAGGACAGAGGTAAACCTCCAGGTGTCCTCAATGACCCTCTGAAAGAATGCAAATGACCAGCTGTCTGCAAGGCGTGTCAATCCTTCCGTTCCCCACCATCCAGTCAGAGCTAAGAAGCTATTTATGTATGTATGTATGTATGTATGTATGTATGTATGTATGTATGTATGTCAATTGCTTACAAGATAATAGGTATAAGTAAAAACATAGTTACAAATACATGGATACATATAAGAAAAATAAAAAATAAAAAAAACAATAGGACAGGGACTGTAGGCACGTTGGTTTGCTTATGCACGCCCCCTACAGACCTCTTAGGAAAGGGGTGAGGTCAATTGTAGACAGTGTAAGGTTAAAGTTTTGGGGGTTTGGGGAAGAAACCACAGAGTCAGGAAGAGTATTCCAGACATTGACTACTCTGTTGCTGAAGTCGTATTTCCTGCAATCAAGTTTGGTACGGTTAACCTTGAGTTTGTATCTATTGTGTGCTCTTGTATTGTTATGGTTGAAGCTGAAGTATTCATTGATAGGTAAGACATTGCAATATATAATTCTATGTACTATACTTAGATTGGACCGAAGGTGGTGTAGTTCTAGATTTTCTAGCTCTAGAAGTTCAAGTCTGGTGGCATAAGGTATTTTGCAATGAATAGAGGAGTGGAGAACTCTTCTTGTGAAATATTTCTGGACTTTCTCAACTGTGTTAATATCAGATACGTAATGTGGGTTCCAGACTGATGAGCTGTATTCGAGTATTGCTCTAGCAAATGTTTTGTATGCTCTACTTATTAGTGTAATATTACCAGAGAAAAAGCTACGTAAGGTTAGGTTAATAACTCTTAACGCCTTTTTGGCTATGTAGTTACAGTGGGCTCTAGCACTTAGATCAGATTCTTAGATTAGATTCTTGGATGAGAAGCAAATTTCTTCAAAGAAAAAACAAGAAAGTCCAGTTGCCTCCTGAAAAAGCCCCTTTGGGACAACCATGACTTGGATGACTGAGAATCTCTACAGACTTTTAGCTGTACAATTTGGGATGGACACCCTTGGAATAGTGTGGGAGTAAGAACGGATTTCCAGAGGGAAAAATTGCAGACTAGAGGAACCAGGAGCACCGTTCGGGTGACTCTGAGGACACAGATAAACCTCCAAGTAGCCTCAGTGACCCTCTAAAAGGACGCCAATGACCAGGTCTGTCTGCAAGGAGTATGTTCCCACCATCCAGTCAGAGCTGAAGAAGCTTCTTGGATGGAGAAGCGAAACCTCTTCAAAGAAAAAACAAGAAAGTCCAGTTAGCTCCTGAAAAAGCACCTTTGGGACAACCAGAACCTGGATAACTGAGAATCTCCACAGACTTCCAAATCCATTATTCTGTTACCACCAGTCTGTTCTCTTTGTTCCAGCCGATATGTGTGTGTGAAAATCTTATTTAGTGTTTCTCAAGTTCTTTTTCTTCCGAACTTCCCTCACTGCCAGAAGAGAACACTGCTGACAAGGCAGAGAGATGAGATCAGATTCCTTGAAAATGATGGGCAGGGGGAGGCAGGCTGCAGCCCACTCCTCCTCCTCCTCCTCCTCCTCCTCCTCCTCCTCCTCCTCCTCCTCCTCCTCCTCCTCCTCCTCCTCCTCCTCCTCCTCCTCCCATTCAGCCCATCTGCCACAAGACACATAACATGGGAAAGCATTGATGAGGCTTCCCCCCGCATCTTAACGCTGGCCATCCTCCGTTTCCCTTCCTTCTGGCGTCTGGTTGGAGACCCCACCTGCCTTCCGAGCCACCTCCAACCCCTACTAAGCCCCATCAAACTTTGACAGCCTCACGTCCCACCGTCTGCTTGCAAGGGGAGCGGGGGGAGCGCTGGTTAAGCGTCATAGGATTTCTGCGCCGCCGATGAGCTTCCCTTTGTAATTGGAGCTGACGGCGCCTTTTATGCGACTGGTGCGTGCCTCCTTTTCTTCTGCTGCTCACTGTCCCAGAGTAGGGATGAGAGTGACAGAATTCATTAGGCTGGGGAAAACAAGGCAGGGGAGCCTTCGAGAGGGAGAGACAGTCATCAAGGACGGAACGACTTGCGTACAGAGAGATAGTAAGCAAAGAACGGAAAGAAACCCAGGAAGGGAGAGCAATTTTTTTTCCCCTTCCCCATCACTTCATACTTGCCATCTGAAAATTACCCTCCTTCTTATCTTGGCTTCCTTTATTATTATGCATATCTTATTTTACATTCCACACTTTTAATTGGGGAAAATGGCTTTACTCTAAGGAGTGGGGTGTCTTTTGGTGGGGAGGGGGCACAAATCAGGTTTTGATTGGACCTACAAGATTGGAGTAGATGTCCTACAAGGTCCCTCCCAACTCTGTTAATCTAATCGAAAAACAATTACTACCATCACGCTATCCATTGAGAACCTGTGTACTGCACGAGTCAAAAAGAGGGCTGTGAAAATATTTACGGACCTCTCACATCCCGGACATTAACTGTTTCAACTCCTTCCTCAAAACGACGCTATAGAGCCCTGCACACCAGAACAACTGGACACAAGGATGGCTTTTTCCCCGAATGCCATCATTCTGCTAAACAAATAATTCCCTCAACACTGTCCAACTATTTACAAAGTGTGCACTACTATTACTGTTCATCTTCTCATCACTCCTTATCACCCATTCCCTCCCACTTGTGACTGTATGACTGTAACTTTGTCGCTTGTATCTTTACGATTTATATTGACTTTTTCCTAGTACGATTTGATTGCTTATTATACCTTCTGACTATTATTAAGTGTTTTACCTGATGACTCATGACAAATGGATCTTTTCTTTTATGTACACTGAGAGCATTTACACCAAGACAAATTCCTTGTGTGTCCAATTACACTTAGCCAATATATTCTATTCTGTTCTGTTCTATTCTGTTCTATTCTATTCTATTCTGTTCTGTTCTATTCTATTTTAATCTAATCTAATCTAATTTGTTCTCAGGATGGTTGAACCATCGATCGCTGGTGCCATTCCAGAAGAAAGTCTCGGGGAAACACTCGGAATAGAGTTAGAAGGGACCTTGGAGGTCATCTAGTTCAGTGGTTGCCAACTGGTGGGCTGGGGACCGTTGGTGATCCATGAAAATTTTTTAGTGGTGTTCAGAGAAATGTCCTCCCCAAGCACTTCCCCCAAAGCAATTAATCCAAGCTGCACGGGAACACAAGGCTATGCCACCCACATGGTCTGCCCACCCGTTGGCCTCCACCCTTCGGCCAAGTGCAAACCTTACCTAGAGAAGAGCCAAGCGAGCTGGAACTGGAAGGTAAGACCAACAGCGAGGGAGGGAAATCTGCCCCGGGGTGGCTTGCTGACGTTGGTGGGAAAGTCGGTCCCATATTCCAGAGCTGCAGTAGTCACAGGACTGGCCCTTTGGTCATCCCAGAGCAGCTCCTCCAGTCCATGGCAGGCCGGTGCACCCAGGTGGAGGAGCAGCTGCTCCGGGATGACCAAAGGGCCAGTCCTGTGACTCCTGCAGCTCTGGAATAAGGGACCGACTTTCCCACCAACGTCAGCAAGCCACCGTCAGTCAAAATTCATATTAGTGATCCGTAGGATTTAAAATTAGGAGTTTGGTGGTCCCTGAGGCCCAAAAGGTTGGCGACTCCTGTTCTAGTCTATCCCCCTGCACAAGCAAAACAGTCTGTAAAAACTTCAGACAAGTGGCTGTCCAGATTCTTCTTTAAAACTTCCAGTGATGGAGCACGCACAACTTCGGAAGGCAAGCCATTCTGTTGGTTAATTGTCCTTGGGAAGTTTCTTCTTAATTCCAGCTTGCTTCTCTCCCTGATCGGTTTCCATCCATTGTTTCTTGTTTTGCCTTCTGTTGCTTTGGAGAATAGCCTGACTCTTCTTTGTGGCAGCCCCTCCGATGCTGGAAGACTGCTATCATGGTTCCCCCCTAGTCCTTCTTTTCTCTAGACTGGCCAATATACCCAAATCCTGCCATTATTCTTCATAGGTTTTTCTCTCCAGGCCTTTAATCATCTTAGTTGCTCTTCTTTGCACTTTTTCTCAGATGACACGGTGGAGAAATACGTGACTCATCCCTCCATTGCAAAAAAGAGAAGAAGCTTTGTTGCCTTAAGGCCTTGTCAGTTCTACCCCACCTTTGCCCCAACATAGCAATTAACATGGATGACATCTCCTCAATGCTCTTGTGTCTTTCTGTCAACAACCAACCTCAAATAAAGGAGTATCTTCCTTCCTTCCTTCCTTCCTTCCTTCCTTCCTTCCCCTTCCTTCCTTCCTTCTTTCCTTTACTCTATATCATCTATCTTCCTCCCTCCCTCCTCCTATCCATTTTCTTTCTTCCTTCCTTCTTCACTTCCATCCTCCCTCCCTCTCTCCCTTCCATCCTCCCTCCCTCTTTTCCTTCCTTCCTCTCTCCCTCCTATCCATCTTTTTCCATCCCTCCTTCCTTCTTTTCATTCCAATCTCTTACCTTCCACCCTTTCTCCCTCTCTCCCTTCCTTCCTTCCTTCCCTCTCTTCCTCCTTCCTCCCTTCTTCCTTCTATTCCTCCCTTTCATTCCCATCTCTTTCCTTCCTTCCTTCTTCCTTCCACTGTCCCTCCCTCTCTCCCACCCATACTCCCTCCCTCTTTTCCTTCCTTCCTCCCTCCTTCCTATCCATCTTCTCCCCTCCCTTCCTTCTTTCCTTCCTTTCTTTCATTTTCAGTCTCCTTCCTTCCTTTCATTCCCATCTCTTTCCTTCCACCCTTTCTCCCTGTCTCCCTTCCTTCCCTCCCTTCCTCCCTCCTTCCTTCTATTCCTTCTTTTCATTCCCATCTCTTTCCTTCCTTCCTTCTTCCATCCTTCCCCCTCCCTCTCTCTCACCCTCTCACCCTCCCTCTTTTCCTCCCTCCCTCCTATCCATCTTCTTCCCTCCCTCCTCCCTTCTTTCCTTTCCCCTTTCATTTCCACTCTTGTTCCTTCCTTCATTCCCATCTCTTTCCTCCCTCCCTCCCTCCCTCCCTCCCTCCTATCCATCTTCTTCCCTCCCTCCTTCCTTCTTTCCTTCCCTCCTTTCATTTCCACTCTTGTTCCTTCCTTCATTCCCATCTCTTTCCTCCCTCCCTCCCTCCCTCCCTCCTATCCATCTTCTTCCCTCCCTCCTTCCTTCTTTCCTTCCTCCTTTCATTTCCACTTGTGTTCCTTCCTTTCATTCCTGTCTCTTTCCTCCCTCCCTCCCTCCTATCCATCTTCTTCCCTCCCTCCTTCCTTCTTTCCTTCCCTCCTTTCATTTCCACTCTTGTTCCTCCCTGTCATTCCCACCTCTTTCCTCCCTCCCTCCCTCCTATCCATCTTCCCTCCCTCCTTCCTTCTTCCCTTCCCTCCTTTCATTTCCACTCGTGTTCCTTCCTTTCATTCCTGTCTCTTTCCTCCCTCCTTCCCTCCTATCCATCTTCTTCCCTCCCTCCTTCCTTCTTTCCTTCCCTCCTTTCATTTCCACTCTTGTTCCTCCCTGTCATTCCCACCTCTTTCCTCCCTCCCTCCCTCCTATCCATCTTCCCTCCCTCCTTCCTTCTTCCCTTCCCTCCTTTCATTTCCACTCGTGTTCCTTCCTTTCATTCCTGTCTCTTTCCTCCCTCCCTCCCTCCTATCCATCTTCTTCCCTCCCTCCTTCCTTCTTTCCTTCCCTCCTTTCATTTCCACTCTTGTTCCTCCCTGTCATTCCCACCTCTTTCCTCCCTCCCTCCCTCCTATCCATCTTCCCTCCCTCCTTCCTTCTTCCCTTCCCTCCTTTCATTTCCACTCGTGTTCCTTCCTTTCATTCCTGTCTCTTTCCTCCCTCCCTCCCTCCTATCCATCTTCTTCCCTCCCTCCTTCCTTCTTTCCTTCCCTCCTTTCATTTCCACTCTTGTTCCTCCCTGTCATTCCCACCTCTTTCCTCCCTCCCTCCCTCCTATCCATCTTCCCTCCCTCCTTCCTTCTTCCCTTCCCTCCTTTCAATTCCACTCTTGTTCCTTCCTTACATTCCCATCTCTTTCCTCCCCCACCTCCCTCCCTTCCCTCCCTCCCTCCTCTCTCCTCCCTCCTTCCTTCTATTCCTTCCTTCTATTCCTCCTTTCTTTCATTCCTGTCTCTTTCCTCCCTCCCTCTTATCCATCTTCTTCCCTCCCTCCTTCCTTCTTTCCTTCCCTCCTTTCATTTCCACTCTTGTTCCTTCCTTACATTCCCATCTCTTTCCTCACCCATCTCCCTCCCTTCCCTCCCTCCCTCCTCTCTCCCTCCCTCCTTCCTTCTATTCCTTCCTTCTATTCCTATCTCCTTTCTTTCATTCCTGTCTCTTTCTTCCCTCCCTCTTATCCATCTTCTTCCCTCCCTCCTTCCTTCTTTCCTTCCCTCCTTTCATTTCCACTCTTGTTCCTTCCTTTCCTTCCCACCTCTTTCCTCCTCCTTCCTCCCTCCCTCCTATCCATCTTCCCTCCCTCCTTCCTCCTTTCCTTCCCTCCTTTCAATTCCACTCTTGTTCCTTCCTTACATTCCCATCTCTTTCCTCCCCACCTCCCTCCCTTCCCTCCCTCCCTCCCTCTCCCTCCTTCCTTCCTTCTATTCCTTCCTTTTATTCCTATCTCCTTTCTTTCATTCCTGTCTCTTTCCTCCCTCCCTCCTATCCATCTTCTTCCCTCCCTCCTTCCTTCTTGCCTTCCCTCCTTTCATTTCCACTCTTGTTCCTCCCTTTCATTCCCACCTCTTTCCTCCCTCCCTCCCTCCTATCCATCTTCCCTCCCTCCTTCCTCCTTTCCTTCCCTCCTTTCAATTCCACTCTTGTTCCTTCCTTTCATTCCCACTTCTTTCCTCCCTCCCTCCCTCCTATCCATCTTCCCTCCCTCCCTCCTCTCTCCCTCCCTCCTTCCTTCCTTTATTCCTTCCTTCTATTCCTATCTCCTTTCTTTCATTCCTGTCTCTTTCCTCCCTCCCTCCCTCCCTGACTCCCTGAAATGTTTCCCTATCCACCTTTTACCACCTAGAGATGAGTTCTCAATTGTCAGAGAGATTCCCAACTCCAAAGGTTACCGTTGCTTGGCTCCCATCTAATTTTCACTCTGTCAGGGATGTCGGATGGTTTCTCACCCACCCCCCGCCGCCGCCCCTCCCCCGTCTCTGTCGGCAGGTGCTTTGCTCTTCAAAGGTTGCTTCTGATCTTCATTTATTGGGTTTGAAGATGTCTTCCTGAACATGCTATAAACAAGGTGTCAGACAGTGCTACAAATAGTCCCTCAACCCACTCAGCATTTTAACTGTGGAGTATGTGCCCAGGGTTTGGTGGCATTCGGCTGGTTCGCACCGGTTCTGGAGAACCGGTAGTGGAAATTTTGAGTAGTTAGAAAACCGGCAAATACCATCTCTGACTGGCCCAGCCCCCATCTATTCTCTGCCTCATGAGTCCCAGCTGATTTTGTGGGTCTTCTTTGGTTGCCCTTCACAGGAGAACGGAGCTGGAAAGCAGGTTAGTGGGGTGAGTAGGGAATGAGGGTTTTGCAGTATCCTTTCCCTGCCACGCCCACCAAGCCACGCCCACAGAACTGGTAGTAAAAAAAAATCTGAATGCCACCACTGGTTTGGGGTTTCTGATCATGGTTTCATGCTTAGCCTGTGAATATGAATGTGGGTTGGTTGTGGCAAGAAGGCGTCGCTGGTTTGACAGGTGATGGAGAGATTGATCTGCCCTGCTGCCCCTGACTTCTCCTCAGAGTTCGCCAGGGATTGTCCCGCTTTCTTCCAAATCCAAGACTTTCCAAGGGTGTCCAATACTTGCAACCTGTTTTCTTCTTTTACCTCTTAAGAGGATATTTTAAAGCGGGCCACATTCAGCCTCTTGAACTCTTAATATTTGCATTTGTCAACTGAATCACACAAGGTTGCCAAAATAAGATGCAGCAAAGAATGCACTAGATAAGTTGAGATCAGAAATATTAGTAGGTTTCAAATCCCATTCCTTCCCCTCCCCTTCCCTCTCTCCTTTTTCCCTCCCCCTTTCTTTCTTCCCTTCCTCCTTGCTTCTTTCCTTCTTCCCTATCCTTCTCCTTCCCTCCTTCCCTCTTTCTGTTTCTCTTCCTCCATCATGCTTGCCTGCCTACTTTACCTACCTACTTACTTACTTATTTCCTTCCTTCCTTCCTTCCTTCCTTCCTTCCTTCCTTCCTTCCTTCCTCCCTATCTTCTTCCCCTTCCTTTATTTTGTTTCTCTTCCTCCATCTTTCCTGCCTGCCTACCTTACCTACCATCTTCCTTCCTTTGCCCTCTGCTTCCTTCCTGTCTTCTTTCCCTCAGTTCCTTCCTTCCTTCCTTCCTTCCTTCCTGTCTTCTTTCCCTCACTTCCTTCCTTCCTTCCTTCCTTCCTTCCTTCCTTCACTTGCTTCCTTCCTTCCTGTCTTCTTTCCCTCACTTCCTTCCTTCCTTCCTTCCTTCCTTCCTTCTTTTTTTTTTCTGTAAATGTAAATCACGTGACCATGGAGATGCTATCCCTTTGTTAATGCTCGGAGAACAGGACATAATTTAAGGGAAGAAAAATGTAACGGTAACTTTGGAATTTTAACTGGACCCAATTTTCTGAGCTTGCACAGCACATGGACATCCCAAATTCCTGATACTCCATGGTGATATATAGTTGGCTACTTTTGCTTTGTTTTTTTTCTTCTATGGTGCAAACACGAGTAGGATGTGGCCCCCTGTATGAATCTTTAAACTGTGGTTTAAGTAAATGAAGCTTAGCGTATTGTTTGAATGCTAGTTATGCTTTGTTTACCCATAGTTTACTAAATGAACCGCAGCTGTGGTTGGATTTTGCAAGCCATAAATGATGACTTTCAAACTGAAGTTACTAGGTCTACACAATATAGGAGAATAACCATATATACCGGTATAATATGTGTGTATATGTGTGTGTATATATGTTTACATATATGTATATGTATGTATATATATATAATATATATGTATATATGTAATCTTACATGGGAAAAGACCCGAACACCACCTAGACCGAAATATATATGTATATTGTGTGTGTGTGTGTGTGTGTGTGTGTGTGTGTGTTTTCATAGATTTTCACGGGTACAGGTATGCAGGTCTTGGTGTGTTCGGGTCTTTTCCCGTGTAAGATTCAGAGCATGCCATGAACACATATCCAGGCCTCAAACTCGGAGCCAAATCAAAACTCTGAACGTCACATCACAGCCACCCTCTCAGGATATCCCATCACAGAACTCAGGAGGTTACACCACAAAACCTCAGGAGGTTGCAACACAGCCAACGACCCAGGAGATTACAGCACAAGACCCAAGATGTAACAACAATAGAACTCAGAAGGTCATCACACAGCCCAGTTTTCAGTTTTAAAACTGAAACAACTGTAAAAGTCTGACTCACAGATGAACACAATACAGAAGCCTGATGATGGCAGATGAGATTCTGCCGAAACGTTGCTACAACTTTAAAAGCACAACTACAATGACGTGGGAAAATACCTGAACAAAGCTGAATACCACTCATATACATACATATACATATACATATACATATACACATATACACATACACATACAGATACATACATACATACATATTACAAACTATTCTAAAAATATGAGTTCCAGATAAAACTGTGAAAAAAGAGACAGACATCCCGATCTCTGGAACTAAAAAATTATATTGCTCACTAAGCTTTTGTTAGTGTAAAACTTCCATTAAGAAGATATGTGCCGTTATATAACAGTGGCCATTGGCCAGTGTATGTGTATGTATACACACACACACACACACACACACACACACACACACATGGCTAGGATACATACATACATACATACATACATACATACATACACATTACAAATAGATAGATAGGGAGGGAGGGAGAGAGAGAGGTAGCAAGGGAGATAGATAGATAGATAGATAGATAGATAGATAGATAGATAGATAGATAGATAGATAGATAGATAGATAGAATATGTGATGTGTATATCACAATGTAGCATAGCACATTGTACAAACCAAGCCTTCATTTGAGCTGAGCCGTCAGATATTATGTTTATATCATATTTGTTTATATCAAAGATTGACATAGTCTTAACAAGCATCTTTAAACTGGAGCTTGCCAACAGTTAGGACAATTTTGAGCTGTGTTAGAATTAGGCAACGATTGCTGGCACATTTTTCTTACAAAAAAAGTCAAGGTCAGTTTTAAAGATGCCACTCAACTGCAACAGTTGAGAAACAGGAAAATATTGTTGTTGTTTTTATCACAGACTACTAGTTACCTTTATTTATTTCTGCAATCAGCTGAATCCATAAGATGGAGAAGGAGCCTTCCCTTCCTGCTTCCATTCTTTCTTTCTTCCTTTTTCTTCCTTCCTTCCTTTCTTTGTATTTTTTCTTTCCTTCCTTCCTTTTCTTCCTTCTTTCTTTTTTCCATCCTTCCTCCTAGCCTCCCTCCCTTCATCCAGCAAAACATATAACGGCAAAAACAGAGGGAATCAAACAAGTACAATATATTAATATCTCGCAAAATAAATCACTGTTTTTTCCCTCCTCTGAGGATTTTGTTCCATTACAGAACCCCCGATCCCGCTTGGTCGGTTTCCTTGCGTTGACTGGTTCTAAGCGGTTTCCGCTTGCATTACATGGATGGTGGTTGTTCTTTCAGATCCAGGTTTTTGGAATGCCAGATGTTACAACATCTTCTCCCTGGAAGCAGACATCTGGATTTGCCCTCTCTGTCTGGCACCAGCTGGTGTGTAATATGCCTTGTGTTTCATCCTATCAGCCCCAGATGTGACATGCTCAGATGGCAGCAATAAGGGCATGATCCCTATTTTTTTTTTCCAAACCAGGAAGAGTGCCAACTCTTTGAGTCTTCCCACAATGGCCTACCAGCTTGCCCATGCCATCAGCTATCAGACAATGCTGTCCAATAAAGCCATCCATGATTTATTACTCTTAAATGACAGGAGCGGATTCCAGGAGCTGATGGCTGCTGACAGAGGGAATCCAATTAACCTGAATAACTATCTTGATTGTGGCCCAATTAACGTTGGCTGCCAAGTGTCAGAAGTGAAGGCCCAGCTAATAGAATTGTCTCATTAATTCACAGCGGAAGAGTTGGGCATGTCCCAATACTATCACCTTTGCTTTTTTTTTATTAGGGTTTTTGTCTTCTATGCTATACTAGAGATGTAGTCATCATGTATCTTAAAAAATTATTTTAATTTATCCTAATTCTTTCTTTCTTCAGAAATGATGTCAAGTTGAAGGAGGATTTTTTTTCCGATTACAATGTTTCTCAGATTTGTCCACTTTGAAGAGGTGTGGATTTCAACTGCCAGAATTCTGCCAGGAAATTCTGGGAATTGAAGTCCACACAACTGGACAACGTCAAGAACACTACGCTCAAAGAGATTCTCAGTCATCCAGGTCATGGTTGTCCCGAAGGTGCTTTTTTCATCGGCAACTGGGCTTCATTTTTTTTTCCTCGAAGAGGTTTCGCTTCTCATCCAAGAAGCTTCTTCTCTTCTTCAGATCAGTTCTTCAGAACTGAAGAAGCTTCTTGGATGAGAAGTGAAACCTCTTCAGGAAAAAACAAAGTCCAGTTGCCTGTTGAAAAAGCACTTTGGGGACTGCGTTAAAATAATCCCTAATGAATTTTGTGGATGTCCATTAACATGTTACTACTTCTTATCCCTTTTTTCCTTGAGAAACTAGAATTCCCGGGGTCTAGTTTTTTGGCCAACAATCTGGTTTCCAGACCAGGCTGGGCTGCTCACTGTCAGGAGATTCCTCCTCTCGTTTTAGGTTGTTTCTCTCCTTGATTAGTTTCCATCTATTGCTTCTTGTTGTCCCTTCAGATGGTTTCGAGAATAGCTTGACTCCCTTTGTGGCAGACCCTGAGATATTGGAACACTGCTATCATGTCATCCCAAGTCCTCCTTTTCATCAAGCTAGACATACCCATATTCCAGCAACTGTTCTTTGTATGTTTTAGCCTCCACCTCCCTAATCATCTTTGTTGCTCTTCTCTGCACTCTTTCTAGAGTCTCAACATCTTTTTTTTTATATTGTACTGGTCAATAATGGATGCAGGATTCCAAGTGTGGCAATGGATAGAAACTAATCAAGGAGAGAAGCAACCTAGAACTAAGGAGAAATTTCTTGACAGTGAGAACAATTAATCAGTGGAACAACTTGCCTCCAGAAGTTGTGGATGCTCCAACACTGGAAGGTTTTAAAAAGATGTTGGATAACCATTTGTCTGAAGTGGTGTAGGGCTTCCTGCCTAAGCAGGGGGTTGGACTAGAAGACCTCCAGGGTCCCTTCCAACTCTGTTTATTCTCTTCTTTTCTATTCCAATCTAATATTCTGTTCTGTTGTCTTCTATTCTATTTCAATCTACTGTTCTGTTGTCCTCTCTTCTCTTCTATTCCAGTCTAATGTTCTCTTCTCTTCTCTTCTCTTCTCTTCTCTTCTCTTCTCTTCTCTTCTCTTCTCTTCTCTTCTCTTCTCTTCTCTTCTCTTCTATTCTATTCTATTCTATTCTATTCTATTCTATTCCTATGCTAACATATTCTATTCTATTCTATTCTATTCTATTCTATTCTATTCTATTCTATTCTATTCTATTCTGTTCCAATCTATTCTATTCTATTCCTATTCTTATCCACTCCACTCCACTCCACTGCACTCCACTCCACTCTACTCTACTCTACTCTGTTCTTGTCTATGGACAAGAATTTGTCTGAAATGGTACAGGGTTTCTTGCCTGAGCCAAGGGTTGGACTAGAAGACCTCCAAGGTCCCTTCCCACTCTGTTACTCTGTTACCGCCGAACTTCTCTCACCGAGAGCTTACGTAAAAAGCAGAGTTGATTATGCATCCTGAGATTTAAAATAAACACTTCTATGAAAGATGGGATTTCTTTTTTTTTTTTGTAGCTTGCGGTGATGCCACTGAGATTTTTGAAAAGCAGGTGCTGGAGGCATTCTATGCAAATCCAGCGTGGATAATAATAAGAACGTGATTCACACTCTCTCCTGTATCTACCTGGCTAATTATGTTAGGTAGGTAAAGAGGGTGGAGAGAGATAGCTGTCTAATATATCACTCACATAAATTGTGGTGGGGCTTATTGGGTGGGTGGGGGTGAACTTTAGGCCTCAAGGAAATCTGCAGCACTTGCAGGCGAGGCTAAAAAGCAGTGCAGGGATTTTTCAACTTGCAGCAGTTCATTTAATGACCATTCAACACAGGCAATCCTTGACTTACAACAGCTCGGTTGGTTGACTGAAGTTAGAATGGCACTGCAAAAATGGACGTATAACTGTTTTTCATTCTTACGATCTTTGCAACATGCTTATGGTGACGTGATCCAAAGGCAGATTTTTGGCAACGGATTCGTATTTATGATGGTTGCAGTGTCCCTTGGGGTCATGTGATTCCCTTTTGCAGCCTTCTGACAAGCAAAGCCAGTGGGGAAGACAGATTCACTGTACACTTAGCAATTGTAGTGATTTGATAAGGCTGGCAGACTTCAACACCCAGAATTCCACAGCCATCAACCTGGCAATTTAAAGACTGGCAGACTTCAATTCCCAGAATTCCTCAGACAAACCTGGCAATTTAAAGACTGGCAGACTTCAACTCCCAGAATTCCTCAGACAAACCTGGCAATTTAAAGACTGGCGGACTTCAACTCCCAGAATTCCTCAGACAAACCTGGCAATTTAAAGACTGGCAGACTTCAACTCCCGGAATTCCTCAGACAACAATCTGGTAACTTTAAGACTGGTGGACTTAAAACTCCCAGAATTCCTCAGACAAACTTGGCAAGGAATTCTGGGAGTGGAAGTCCACAAGTCTTAAAGTTGCCAAGTTTGGAAACCACTTGTCCGACCTAGGGAGTCAATTCAAGGAAAACAAATTCCCATCCGGTGCAAGATTTAAAAAAATAAATAAAATGAAATTAAAATGTGTCACAAGATCTCTCGCTAACTCCATTTTGAATTCCAAAGAGAGATGGATTTGCTTTTTCTTTTAATCGGTGGGAAAGAGATACGTTAAGCTCAACACATTTTTTTTGTCCCTAGGTCCTTTCTCCCAGATGTCATCCTCTGGCTGTCAGAATTCTGCGACTGGCCGCAAAACCAAGATCGGTTTTCCCGTTCAGGGGATTAGCAAAATAAATTCATTTGTGCAATAGTTGCTTCCATATAATTTAACTTCCATCTCATAATTCTCGCTGGGGTCTCATCCATTCTTTGGGGATGTCCTTCAGGATTAACACTTTCCCTGTCCTGACAGCTTCATTTAGCATTCAGATTTTTTTTTGTTTTGTTTATGTAATCTCTTTAGCTTTAATCCACTTTTTTTGGGGGGGCGGGGGTAATCCGTTTTGCTTTGGGTCCCTCCTTCCAGCCCCACCACCCTCAATCTCGAATAAGTGAGTATCTGAGTGATTCTGACAGAGTTCGAGGAAGGGTTTTAAAAAGAGTTTTCTTTTCAAATTTAATGCAGGGCTCAGAATTTAATTGCATGCGTCGGGAGTCTGCCTAATGTATGGGAATGGAGAATTCATTTGGAAAGTTACATGCTTTATCGGGGTTGTGTGTCAGTCTCTTGCTGAATGACTTTCTGGTTAACAGCTCTTTGATCTAGCAATTAGTGAATATCTCAGAAGTGGTTTCATTCCCTGTTGCGCATTTCAGACTGTCAGTTTGCTGCAACAATATTTCTTCTCGCATTTTCGATGTATTTGATTTTCTTTACACACACACACACACCCAAAAAAAACCTGTATTTTTTGATTTCTGTGTGTTTATTCTAATTTAGTAGCTACATTTATTTCTGTAGAGGGTAAGTTACAATATGGGCTGTACTTTTCTCCTGGAATAAATTTCCTTCCTCACATTATTCCACTTATCAAGGCTACCAGAGGAAGGGAAGGGAAGGAAGGGAAGGGAAAGGGAAAGGAAAGGAAAGGAAAGGAAAGGAAAGGAAAGGAAAGGAAAGGAAAGGAAAGGAAAGGAAAGGAGGAAAGGAGAGGGGAAAAAGGAAAGGAAAGGAAAGGAAAGGAAAAGAGTGGAGGAAAGGAAAGAAAGGAAAGGAAAGGAAAGGAAAGGAAAGGAAAGGAAAGGAAAGGAAAGGAAAGGAAAGGAGTGGGGGAAAGGAAAGGAATGGAAAGGAAAGGAAAGGAAAGGAAAGGAAAGGAAAGGTGTGTGAGAGTGAGAGAGAAACAGAGTGGGAGGGAAGAATGGAAAGGAGGGAGGGAGGAAGAAAAAGTGTATGAGAGAAAGAGAGAGGGAAGGAAGAATGGAAAGATGGAAGGAAGGAAGGAAATGTGTGGGAGGAAAGAAGGAAGGGAGGGAGGAAATGTGTGAGAGTGGGAGGGAGGGAGGAAAGTGTGGGAGGAAAGAAGGAAGGAAGTGTGAGAATGAAAGGGGTTAAGAGTGGAAAGATACATAGAAGGAAGAAAGGAAATGTGTGAGAAGAAGGAAGGAAGAGAGAGAGAAGGGAGAGTGAGAGAGAAAGGGAGGGAGAGAAGAATGGAAAGATGGAATGAATTATGTGAGAGGAAGGAAGGAAGGAAGATAACGAAGATTGGAAAATAAATGAGTTAATGGCAATAATTCTGATTTCTCTTTTAGTGACGTTGTCAGAAAACCAATCCATTTGCTATGAAAGGCAGGACTAGGCTCAAAATCTAAGACCTTGAGTGACAGGCATTGTCTCTTTAGCTGTGGAAGAGGCATAATTTCCACCCTTCCTTTAGGTTTTAAGCTATTTCTCTCCTTCCTTTTATTTTATCACTGGGTAGTCCGGTTTCCTTCATTTGACCGTCGTGATATATTTCCATGCTCAAATCCGACTGGTTATCAGATGTCAAATTTCTTTGCCATTTCCATCGGATTCCCAAATGCAAGAATCACGAATGTGATTCAGAGAAGCAGGGAAAACATCCCACTAACTCAAGCTAAATAATTCAGTTTATATTTAATGGAATCGTGCGATAGTGAGCTGGGCGGTCTGTACATTTAATAAATTAAAAAAGGAGTTGCAGATTATGGTCTAATGGTTACACAAATGTCAAATAATGGTTCGTGCAGCTTGGCCAGGTTTTTTTTCTATATCCGGGAGAGATTGATCTAGCTTGAATGCCATTGTAAAAAAAAAAAAAAAAAAAACCAACCCAGTTGCTGATTTAAATCAATATTCCCCCACTTTAAAAAGGTAGGGAAAATAGTTAATATTGTTGGCCTTTGCGAACTCCAGAGCTGAAGCAATGATTTAACAACAAAGTGGTGTTAACTTGTGAAGGAAACTTTCTTCAAAGGTCAGGAACAAACAGGTGAATGTCTTTTTAAGATGTAAAAGGTTACCTTCCTTTTTTGCTTGGAAACCAACCCCTGACTTGACTCCCAAATGAGAGGGTAATAACAGGAACATAGATCTGATTAAAGGCAACAATGAAAGGTATAATATTTGATTCGGTTCAGGCTATATGGGAAGCCATAGAGAAAGAGAAGCAATTTTGGAAGGAAGGAAAATATGTGAGAGGGAGGAAGGGAAGGGAAGGGAAGGGAAGGGAGGAAGGAAGGAAGGAAGGAAGGAAGGAAGGAAGGAAGGAAGGAAGGAAGGAAGGAAGGAAGGAAGATGAATAGGAGGGAGGAGAGGAAGAAAATGTGTGAGAGGGAGGGGAGAAAGGGAAGAAGGAAGAAGATGGATAGGAAAGAAGGAAATGCATGAGAGGGAGGGAAGGAAGTGTTAGTGTTTGGGGACAAACCCCCAAACAGAATGTGCAGCAGCAGTCAAGCCAGGCAGCCAAATGAGAGAGGAAGGGCCCTAGAGTTTACACACACTGATGACAAAAACACTGTAGTTTAAATAGTTGTTTAATCCAATTAGAGTTTAAACATTGTCAATCAGTCCATATGTCATTCACAAATATATCCATTCAGTAACTTAGTCCAGTTACAAGTCAGTTCTATATCCTTATCTTCTTGTAAAGATATCTTCTCCTCTGATACCTTTCCTTTTGAAGACAACGCTTGAGTATTCACAGGATATCAGCACATCAATGAAATAGTCCTTTCGTTCAGGTATTCAAACAGTTGTAGCAAACAGTAGCAAACTAAACAGTAGCAAGCAGATAACAAGCAGAGAGAGATTACGTTTCTCTTACTGCCTTTTATTGCCGTTTGTAACCGCACCCTTAATTAGTTAATTACAAGCAGTTTGGTGCTTAAAGCTACAAGTTACAAACATCCAAACCTTGGTTTATATATTTATTCACCCAAACTTAGTTGGTGTATCATTGTTATACCCAACATTCTCCCCTTTTGGGTGATATAAATATATAATACCCTTACAATCTAAAACCATACTTTACACAACTCTCTTGGTGCTTAAAGGCACCTTGGGCTTTAGTAAAGTTATCAGCTATATTGTCCTCCGACATACAGTACTCCAGCTGTATCATATTACTTTTTACAGATTGTCTAACGTTTAAGTACCTTAAATCGGTATGCTTGCTCCTAGTTTTTACTGCAATATTTGTGGCCATTTGAATTGCTGCCTGATTATCTTCATGTACAATTATAGGATAATTTACAGTTAATCCCATGTCACTCATCATCTGCTTATACATGATTAATTCAGTACATAATAACGACAAACAAGAGAATTCTGCTTCCATAGTGGACAAACTTATATGCTGTTGTCTTATTGACTTCCAACTTATTAATGTCTTACCCAGCATTATGGCTGTTCCCGAAGTCGACTTTCTTGTGTCTCTTTCTGATGCAAAACTAGCATCTGCATAAGCACTTAGTATTAGATCACCTTTTGGTTCTAGATACAGTGCATGATGTAATGTTCCTTTAAGATATCTCAAAATTCTCTTTAATGCTTTCCAATGACATTGCAGTGGATCATTATTATGTCGCGCCAGTTGATTAACACCATAAGCTATATCTGGCCTTGACCAATTGCTAATGTATGATAAGCTACCAATCAAAGATTGATATATTACCTTATCAAACTTGGGACTTTGAGCATCCATTTTGCAAATATCCTGACTCATTGGAGTCTTTGCAGTCTTACAAAGTTCCATCTTATAATCTATTAGCAATTTAGATATCTTATCCTCCTGAGATATCTTAAAACCTTTCTGTGTTTTCAGTATATTCAAACCTAGATATTTCTTTATCTCCCCTAATTGCTTGATTTTTATTTTCTTAGCTAATGATGCTATTATTTTATTGGCTTCATCATTAGTTTCTGTAATCAAAGCAATATCATCTGTAAATAATAGTAATAATGATATTTTCCCATTTGTCTCCCTTTTAAATAGACATGGATCGGCTAAACCAGCTTTAAACCCTATATTGTTTAGTTCCTTTACAATATACTGGTTCCATTCATAGCCTGATTGTTTAAGACCATAGAGGCTCTTTTTTAACAACCAATAATCATTATTATTTTCACCTTTAAATCCAATAGGTTTTTCATGTATACAGTATGTCTTAGTGGAGCGTGCAAGTAAGCAGTTTCTACATCTAGATGGTTGACTATATATTTCTTACTTGCTGCCCACACTAAAGCTGCCCTTAATGTTGCTGCTTTAAGGCTAGGTGCAAATACCTCATCATAGTCATTGGCATTTTGCCTAAAACCTTGGGCTACTAATCGTGCCTTATGGATTATATTACCATCTTTTTCAGTTTTTATCTTAAAAATCCATTTGCAGCCAATGGGTTTTATATCAACAGGTAATCTCGCATTTTCATATACTTCCATATCCTTTAAGGATTTCAATTCCTTATTCATTGCTGCATACCAATTTTCCTTATCTTTAGTAGGATACATTTTTATTTCATCTACAGTATATGGAACTTTATTAATCTGGCACACTGTGTTAGCCTGGTATCTATCAGGCGGTCTAGATATTCGTGTAGTTCTTCTGGGAATCACAGGGCTTGTATGAGGACTTTTTTAAATTACTACCTGTTCCTGTTCCTCAGCTTGCTCAGCTATTGGTATTATTTCTTCCTTTATGGGCTCTATCTCTGCCTGTATTTCTCTCTTTACTTTATTCTTAAAGTTACAGGGATAATTAATGGGATTTCTATAGGATTCAATAATTACTTCTTTATTGTTATCCTGTTCTAACTTATCCCATCCTACGTGCTCTAGAAATTGGGCATTGGCACTGCATAACACCTTAGATGTGCCTTTCTCCCAAAATCTATATGCCCTATGGTTTGCTTGGTAACCAACGAAGAATAATTGTTTAGCTCTGTGTTGCCCTTTACGCCTGAGTTGTGTAGGGATATGCACCCATGCTGGTGCACCAAATGTGTGCAGGTGACTCAGATCAGGCTTCCTGCCATGCCACATGGTGAATGGTATTTCACCAGTAGTTGTGTTAACAACGTTGTTCAATATGTTATTAGCACACATTGTGTCCTCCCCCCACAAAGAATCAGGTAATCCAGAATCAGTTAACATCGTTCTAACCATTGCCTGTAGTGTTTGGCCTCTTCTCTCAATAAATGTGTTGTGTTGTGGTCTGTATGGTGCAGATTTCTTGTGCTCTATTCCAGCTACCTTTAATCTATTCTGGAATTTGCTGTTAACAAATTCCGTACCATTATCTGTCACTAGGGTTATCAATTGCCGTTTAGTCTTTCTTTCTGCAAATTTTAACCAGTCGAAGAAATGTTGATATGTTTCAGTTTTGCTTTTCATTAGGTAGCAAAACCCATATCTAGAATAATGGTCCATAATGCTCAGTATATATCGAGCACCCCCCATACTGGGTTTCTTTGGACCTATAATGTCTGCAAATACTACTTCTAAAGGTTCTTTAGTTTTGAAACCATTTAGCCTATTTGCAGGCAATATTTTACTCTTATCTTCACAGCAGACATTACAACGCAAATATTTATCACAAGGTTTTAACCTTATTCCATCAGATAACACTACTGTACGTTTTAGCATTTTAAAATTTATATGCCCCAAACGCCTATGCAATAAATGGATACATTCATTATGAGGCTTTATATTGTTAAATACAGTCTGTGCCTCCCCTTTCTTACTATCATGTAATACATACAATGTTCCATTTAAAGCTGCAGTTACCTTTTTGTTATCTTTTTCAATTATGCAATTATTATCCTTAAATGTAATTACATAACCTAGTTTGTCTAATACCCTTACAGAAAGCAAGTTCACCTTTAACTGTGGTACATACAACATTTTTATATCCTGGTTTAAGCATGGACAGTATACAATACCTTCTCCCTTGGCCTTGAGGTTCCAGCCATTAGCAAGTGGTATATGTTGAGAGCTTGTAGACATTTTTATAAATTTTGTCTTATCTCTCGTGATGCAGTGGGATGCACCACTGTCCACCACCCATAAATCATTCTTCACATCACAGTTGCTAAACGTGGCTAGTTCAAAGGATTTCTTTGGCTTTTTTACATTCTGGCGTTTTTCTTTTCTGCAGAATCTTGCCAAATGTCCTCTGCCTCCACAATTAAAACACCTTTTAATTGTGTATGCCGTCGAAGATAAATTCTCTTCTTCCGGGTGCTGTAATTTACTTAGTTGGTTTCTTTCAAGCTTTGAAGATAATTTCTCTTCTTTATTAGGTTTATCTTCTCTCAGCTGGTCACGTTCACTCCTTCTTCTGGCTTCTTCTAATAGCCTGCCGGTAATCTCAGTTAATGATAAACTATCTTTTGGCAATACTTCTAAGGCAGTCACATAATCATCATAACTTTGATCTAATGAAGACAGTATGATGTATACTTGTTGCAACTCATTAAATATAAGCTCTTTTTCTTGTAATTCCTGAAAAATGCTCTTCATACAATTTAAATGAGTTAACATGTCTCCATTCTTCTGAAGATGTGTTCGAAATAGTTTGCGTGTAAGATATATATGAGCTCCTACACTGTCCCGAATGTATATCTTCCTGAGGTTCTCCCAGCAGTTCGCAGCGTTTTCCTCTCCACGGATATGGATAAGTTGCTGGTCAGAGAGAGACAGTCCTATGATGCATAAAGCCTGCTCATTCTTTCGTATATAGTCTTGTATCTTTTTGTCATCCTCCTCAACATTAGGATCTAAGTTAGTCACATCTGGTGGGTTTGTTATTATGTCCCACAAACCTTCTCTTTGTAGAAGTAAACTACATTTCATTGACCATGAAACATAGTTTGTTCCATCTAGTCTGGATATCATGGACAGATTTGGCAAATTTACTTGTGCCATTGTTCTTCAGGTAAACAACTATTTAAAAATCAATGAAAAAAACAGTTTGTTTTTACAGTAATATGCAACTCACTCCAACTCTCACTGCTATATCATGGTTAGTTAGACTGTGCTCACTGGGCCCATAACCAATGTTAGTGTTTGGGGACAAACCCCCAAACAGAATGTGCAGCAGCAGTCAAGCCAGGCAGCCAAATGAGAGAGGAAGGGCCCTAGAGTTTACACACACTGATGACAAAAACACTGTTTGTAGTTTAAATAGTTGTTTAATCCAATTAGAGTTTAAACATTGTCAATCAGTCCATATGTCATTCACAAATATATCCATTCAGTAACTTAGTCCAGTTACAAGTCAGTTCTATATCCTTATCTTCTTGTAAAGATATCTTCTCCTCTGATACCTTTCCTTTTGAAGACAACGCTTGAGTATTCACAGGATATCAGCACATCAATGAAATAGTCCTTTCGTTCAGGTATTCAAACAGTTGTAGCAAACAGTAGCAAACAAAACAGTAGCAAGCAGATAACAAGCAGAGAGAGATTACGTTTCTCTTACTGCCTTTTATTGCCGTTTGTAACCGCACCCTTAATTAGTTAATTACAAGCAGTTTGGTGCTTAAAGCTACAAGTTACAAACACCCAAACCTTGGTTTATATATTTATTCACCCAAACTTAGTTGGTGTATCATTGTTATACCCAACAGGGAGGAAGAAATGTGAAGGAGGGAGGAAGAAAAGAGAAAGAAGAAAGAAAAGAGAAAGAAGAAAGAAAAGAGAAAGGGAGTAAGGAAGCAAGATGGATATGGAAGAAGAGAAAGAAAGGAAGGAAGGAAGATGGATAGGAGGGAGGGAGGAGAGGAAGGAAATGTGTGAGAGGGAGGGGAGAAAGGAAAGAAGGAAGAAGATGGATAGGAAAGAAGGAAATGCATGAGAGGGAGGGAAGGAAGGAAGAAATGTGAAGGAGGGAGGAAGAAAAGAAAGAAGAAAGAAAAGAGAAAGGGAGTAAGGAAGCAAGATGGATATGGAAGAAGAGAAAGAAAGGAAGGAAGAAGATGGATAGGAGGAGGGAGGGAAGGAAATGTGTCTGAGGGAGGGGAGGAAGGAAAGAAGGAAGAAGATGGATAGGAAGGAAGGAAATGTGTGAGAGGGAGGGAGGGAAGAAAGGAAGAAATATGAGAGGGAGGGAGGGAGGAAGAAAAGAAAAATAAGAAAGGAGAAAAAGGGTGTAAGGAAGGAGGATGGATATGGAAGAAGAGAAAGGAAGGAAGGAAGAAGATGGGTAGGAGGAGAGAGAAAATGTGTGAAATGTGTGAGAAAGAAAGAAATATGTGAGAGGGAGGGAGTGAGGAAGGAAGGAAGGAAGGAAGGAAGGAAGGAAGGAAGGAAGGAAGGAAGGAAGGAAGGAAGGAAGGAAGGAAAGAAGGAAGATAGATAACGAAGAGATCTTCATTATCAGTCTCTCTTGAGATAGAATTAAGGAGGAAAGTGTCAGTAGCATTTATTTATTAACATTTATTAACATAAATCACACAATCCCCGACTCAAGTATACCAGAGATTGTAAAAAAAAAAAAATAGTAGGAGCTTCTAGAGACCCACAACTAGAGGCAAGTCCAGATTGGTGCCTCTGGTGCCTCTTTCTTTTTATACATGTGTGTTAATACTTAAGAGGGAAAAACATGTCCCTTGTCCACCTGTCCCATGGTTCACGAAGCCACTTTCCTCCCCTCCTTTAGAGCACATCAAGACTTCTTGGTGTTCTGTTTGTCCCATCCTGAGTGTTGACTTTCATTTCTTGCCTTTGTCTTCCTAAGCGGCGAGCAAGGAGAGTGAAATGTTGTGTTATCTCCGCCGGGCTGGTCGTTCTTCTGATCTTCATCATCGTCCTCTCCGTTTCCATCAAGAAATAAACCCAGCTGGTTTTCACAGGTAGGATTCTGATGCGTTCGGTAGACTCGCAGAGTTGACCATTGGTCACAGCAGTGGGAAGTCAGTGAGGAATGGGAAGCATGACAGGGTCAACCACAGATCTAAAATGAAGGTCCTCGACTTACAACTCATAGGTTGTCCTGTTGCATCTTTGCATGGACTCAAGGCTACTTCCCTGCTTGACCCCTTCTTCCTTTCAGACTAGGAGATTCCCAACCTATGACCTGTTCCGGAATGGTCCTCTTCCACCCATGCCAAAGACCATTGGAACGGAATTGGAATGGAACCAATTATCTCTAAAGCCAAGGTGAAGTAGGGCTCCCATGGCATTTTTCCTACGCTAGAAATGATTTGCCAGAAAGATGGCCGAGCCAGCTGTTATTCTTAATTTTTAAAAGCAGAAAATGCACCATTGACTCTTCAGCTCAATGAACACAGAAGAGTCAAGTGTACTTTGGGTTTGATAAGTCCGTGTTGCTGCTTTGCAAGATACTTTCTTTTTATGTGCCTTCTCCTTCCCTGGAACAGCATGAATGTGAAGAAGTAGAAAGTAAGAAAAGTAGGGGGGGAGTAGGAATAGGCGAAAGAAGAGGAAGGAGGAGGAGGAGGAGAAGAACCAACCACCTGTTGGAGGAGGAGAAGGAGACCAAAGGATGGGTCACCTTTTGGGAAGAAGAGGAGGAGGAGGAGGAGAAAGAAGAAGAGGAGGAAGAAGAGGAGGAGGAAGAAATAGTTTGTTCTAGCCCCTCATTTTCCAAGTAGTAAATTATGGACAGTTATAGACATTTATGGTCATTCTCCTCCTCCTCCTCTTCACAAACCCCATTCTGTTCTAACACTGATGATGTTACTTAATTGCATCATGAAACATCTGCAAGAAAACAAGTAACTTCAGAGCACACCAGGTAATTCACAGTCCTCCTTCTATCCTTCCTCCGCCACCGCCTCCCCCTGTAGACCCCACTCTCTTTTAGCACTGATGATGTTTATCTGGTTGAGTAATGTAACATCTGTAGCAAAACAACCAAGCTTTGAGAGCACCAAGAACCCCACCTGTCTCCTTGGGGTTACCTTCCCTGAGTCAGAGAGGAACCAATCTGAGCCTCTCCTTATCACTATTTCCCTTCCCTAGGATTTAAGAAATGTTTCTGTCTTTGTTTCCATAACAAAGTTTTGGAATATTCTCAAGGCTGTCTTCCTGGTACCTTACAAAGAGGTTTAATTGTGATTTAATACCTGTCGTTGGTGGACAGATTGGAACCGTGTCACAGATTTCGACCGTTTCGAAAAGCGTAATTCTCCCACAAATTATCTGTATATCAAAAAACCTTCCCTGAAGAACAAGTATTTTTTTGAAATGATATTTAAACAATTGCTTAATTGTAGGCTTTGTTCAAACGATTAAAAAATAAAAAAGCAAACGGATCCTATTTGTGGATCAAAAAAAAAAAAGAGAACATGATCCTGATTGAAAATAAATAGACTCACCCATTCGTAATCGTGTTTCATAAATGTGCAAGCTATACAGAATGAAGGTTAGGATAGATCAGGGATCTTCAAACTTGACAGCTTTAAGACTTGTGGACTTCAACTCCCAGAATTCCTCCTCCAGTCATGTTAGTTCAGGAATCCTGGGAGTTGAAGTCCACAAATGTTAAACTTGCCAAGTTTGAAGACCCTTGGGATAGATCTATGCAAAAACCCACCAACAGTTCTCTACATCCATGTGGTTGAAATGTTTGTAGCAATCAGAAATGAGATCCAGTGAAAAATGATTGAATTCCTTGGGATAGCAAGAGCAATAGCACTTAGACTTATATATCTCTTTACGGTGATTTACAACCCTCTCTAAGCTGTTTACAGAGTCAGCATATTTGCTCCCAACAATCTGGGTCCTCATTTTACCCACCTCAGAAGGATGAAAGGCTGAGTCAACCTTGAGCCTGGTGGGATTTGAACTGTCAAATTGCAGGCAGCCGATAGTCAGCAGAAGTGGCCTAGAGTACAGCACTCTAACCACTGTGCCCCTAAGGATCTTTATAGGATAGGTTGGTTGTATGACAGCAGTTCCTTGATTTTTTTTCTGTTGCTTGATTACGGTTTTCTCTTTCGTGCTTTGATCCCAACTTACAACGTGGAAAGATTTTTCCAGCAAGTCAACCATTCCCAGAAGGTGTAGCTATGGAAACTGTACACCGAGATTGGCCAAACTTGGCAACTTTAAAACTTGTGGACTTCAACTCCCAGAATTCCCCATCCAGCCATGAAATTGAAGTCCACAAGTAGGCAAGGTTGGACATTCTTATGGTGTACAGTAGGTGTGATCTTACTAAGGCTTTATAGAGTGGTATTAGTACCTCCCTTGACCTTGATTGTATCCCTCTGTTAATGCAATTTAGGATTGTGTTGGCTTTTTTGGTTGTCACTGCACACAGTTAACTCATATTTAACTGGCTGTTTAGTAAGACTCCAAGATCCCTCTCCCAGTTACTGCTTCTCAACTCTTGCTAAAAACTTCTTTTAACTAGAGATTCTGGATCAAAACAAGCAACCTTCTGCATTCAAGTCATGTCTCCTGTTAATAGGCTATAATAATGCCTGCAAATCTCAGCTATTTTCAATTCCAAAACTTCAAAAGACATTTCAAGCGATCCTCCCCAAGATTGTGAGATCTTGAGCAGAACTATTGGGCCCCTCAGGATACAAGGATGCCTTCACACATCTCATGCCACTTTGTTACCGAATTAATAAAATTTTCTCACTTTCAGTCATAGATGGAATAACAACAAATTATTTCTCCCAAACCGCTAAGTTTTCCTAGGGGTTGTTTACACCCAGGAAAACCCTTACCTCAAATGCACAACTTCACCAAAGTTAAAAAGTAATTTGTGAATGAAGGCGAATCTACGCCTCCCAGGGTAATGTTGTGGTATCCAATCTGGGTCAGTCACTGGGAACCAGAGGTTGTGTCTTCCAAACTTTTGGGGCCCATCCTTAGGGAATTTCTCTCTAGCAGAGTGTGTGTGCTTTGGGCTATTCTGTGTATGGTATTTATAGGGTGCCTGGTTGTGTGTGTGTGGCTTTTGAGTTGTTGGTTAGGGTGTTGACCACTGGCTATTTAAGTCGTTGGCTGTTGTTTCCTTGTGGTGCCAAGCGCTCGCTTCTTGATAAACTACTAAGATTGTTGGGCAAGCAGATACAAAAACAGCCAGGAAAGTGATTGAAACCTGGGAAACAGGCCCCTCATCAGTAAGTAATGCTGATTTGCCCCCAGTTTATCAGGAGTTTAGGAGGTTGAGCGCTTGGCGGCACAAGGAAACAACAGCCAATGACTTAATAACTAGCTACCTTGATGCTGTCACATGCTAGAAATCAGTGTAGAATCCCTATGTAGCCGCAAGAGAACTATGTCTATCCTCCCTTAAATTCTATTGTTATAGTTGTTGAAGTTGTGTCCGACCCATTGTGACCCCATGGACAACATTTCTCTAGGCCTTCCTGTCCTCTACCATCTTCTGGAGTCCATTTAAGCTCATGCCTACTGCTTCCGTGACTCCATTCAGCCCCCTCGTTCTCTGTCATCCTTTTCTTCTTTTGCCCTCAGTCATTCCCAGTATTAGGCTCTTCTCCAGTGAATTCTTCCTTCTCATCAGGTGGCCAAAGTCTTTGAGTTTCATCTTCAGGATCTGGCCTTCTAAAGAACAGCCAAGGTTAATTTCCTCTAGGACTGACCGGTTGGATCGCCTTGCGGTCCAAGGGACTCGCAAGAGTCTTCCCCAACACAAATTCTGTTGAGGCCTATCTAAATCCTAGCAGGTGCTAACCATTAGTTGAGAAGATTCCTGCGCAGAGGCTGCTTATCAATAAATCAGTTTAATTGGACCTTCATGTATGGACACAATCTTTTGTGCCTGAAAGATGAGGTCACGTGTCTCAAGATTTTATTGTGCAATAGGAGTTCCGGTTTGCAGCGCTTTGGGGAAGGCAGGAATCCGCGACTGTGCGTGGTTTCTGCCTGCGCTCGCTGCCCGAATGCTCCGAGCCATCCGGCTTCGGGGCTAGCCACCTCCGTAGAAGGTGGCGAAGACAGAGGGGACCTTGCAGGGTTGAGAGATATTGCACCTCTCTTCCCTAGCTGGCTAAACCCCCTTTTCCGAAGGCAGCTGAGCAGCGTTCAGAAATGCCCACCACATAGAAGAGCTCAGCCGGAAAAAGAAATTGCAGGAGGAGCTGTGAAGAAGTGTTTTTTGCTGACTGGGATAAAGTAACAAAAGTACCCTGGAACTTAACATTTGCTAAAGATACATCGTTTCCAGAGCTTTACAAGCGGCAAATGGAAATTAAAAGGAAAAGGTTTTTTTTTTTTTCACTCTCCTTCCTAACGTGACAATGAATGGAACTGCAAGAGAAATTGGAAAACCCGCATTGGAGGTAATTAAATGCTAAAGGGACAAGGATTTCTGAATACTTAAAAAAAAAAAACTTTTTTGCTGTAAGTGGGAAGGGAGAGGAAAATAAAATTGGAGCAGAATTTGAAAATAAGGAGGAGATTGCCTAGAATTCTAAAGAGCTATTAAATATTAATAAGACTTCTAAAAGATATACCTTAATTGGAACTTTGTAACTAAATAGTAACCCCAGAAAGAGAAACGGAAGAAAGACAAAAGTACTAAAAGAAACAGCTTATTTGGATTGTTTGGTGACTTTGGAATTTTTGGGAATTATTTTTGATTAAAAGCACTTGGGTGGTTATCTTGGAAAAACTTTTTCTCTCTACAACGGCATCACTTGTGGATGAATTGAAAATTGAATACCAAAAATACAAAAAGAAGAACAAAAAGAGAAAGAGTCTTTGGATACTCTTTTTCAATTTCTAGAAATGGCAGTTTGTACTTATGAATGACTGCGCAGCAGGATGACTGGGGTAAAGAAGAAGCCATCTTTGATGAACAAGTGACTCTATTTGGGGAAGGAAAGGAAAAAGAGAAAAAGAAAAAGGGGACTTTAAGATTTGAAAAAACAACCAAAAAAGAGAAAAATAAGGTGAAAAGTGGATATAATGTTAGAAAACAACAGAAAGGGGGAAAGCAGAAGAGGAAAGGGAGGTGGAGAGACAAGGGGGTAAAAAGGGCAAGGAGAAGAATAAGCAAGGGAGAAAGAAAAGGATAAAAAGCCTCAATGGTGGGGAGCAAGATGTAAAGAAACAAAATTCTTTTAGAGACAATGGGTAAATTTAATTGAAAAAGGGATTCTGTAAAGGTACATAAGATTGTATTTTTATATTTGTATTTAGAAATAATGTTAAAAAAATTGGAAACAACATGTAACCCAAAATGGGATAGAACATTTAGTGTAATTCAATGAAATCTTTGTGAAGAAAAAGAAGGTAATGAAATAAATGAGAGAATTGAAGTAGGAGAAATTTTAATGATATAATTATTTAAAATATGTGATGTGGGGGGGAAATAACTATGGAAAGTATAAGTGTTCCCATAAAAGTATGATATTTAATTGAAAAGTAACGTTTAAGATATAAGTGAATATTAATATTTATGATTAGATTTGTATTGGCATTGATAGTTGTTTTAACTATAACATATACCTATAAATTTTTTCTTTTCTTTTTGTTTGTTTTTCTTATGAAATACATTGTGTGATTTTAGAATGTACTAAACAGAATCGCAATGCAAGTTATGTATTATATTAAGTATTATAAATTTAGGGGAAAGAGTTAAAGGCGTCATACTCCAATCAGTGTACAGGATAAGTTTTGTTTAAAGAGAAAAGATAAATGGATAGCTGGAAACAGAACAGACAAAGAATAATAAGTATTATGATTTGAACTGAGATGAGATAAATAAAATAAAATTAAGAAAGTTAAAAGAGGGGAGAAGATATATAGAAAATTGAAAATGGTAATAAGATATGGAATGGTATATAAAATGAATATGAATTTGAATTTGTGTCTGTACGAAGAGTTGCAACCTGGGATCAAGCAGCTTTCAGAAAAGGTATTTTATGTTTTTATGTTTCGTTTGTTTGTGTATTGTCTTTGAAAATCAATAAAATTGTTTAAAAAAAAGATTTTATTGTGCAATACAGAGGTGCAAACATTGTGTGATAATATCATCATATGCTTGACTCGTTTGAATGGTGTTGCTCAAGAAGGTTCCTGCATATTCCTTGGACAGGCAAAGCAACTAACAAGCAAATACTGGAACGCACAATACCAGAAGGCAAAAAAAAATAAATCACAAAACTGCATCTCACTTATTTTGGCCATGTCTAGTGGGGGAATTCAGTGGACAAAGCAATTGTGTTGGGAAGAGTTAGCAGTAAATGGAAACCAGGCCACCCCAAAACAAGGTGGCTGGACACCATCAAAGCTAACACCAGCCAAAGCAAAGAATAACTCAAAGAAGCAGTGCAAGATGACTGAATGGATAACATCATCGTCTTCTGCATGATGGCACGCACACACACAAGCCCACACAGAAACAACTTTGCCCTCCCATAAAGTCCTACACTTAGGCAAGAAAAACCAAAAGGACACATATAGACTGGGTGAAACCAAGCTCAATAGCAGTAACTGTGAGAGGGATCTTGGAGTCTTAGTGGACAACCAATTAAATAGGAGTCAAAAGTGTGCGGTGGTTGGACTAGAAGACCTTCAAAGTTCCTTCCAACTCTTTTATTCTGTAAGATAGTTTTCACAAAGACTTTAGAATTCCCTTCCTGGTGTGAGAAAAATTGGATGGTTTGGCTATATTTCTGCACTGTCACTCATCCGGGCTACTGCCTGGATTCTTTCTGCTAAACAACTCAAAATCCCATGTGGTTTGGCTGTCTTTTTCTCTCTTTCCTTCCTGAAAATTGATCCTAATGTACGGTTCCCGTTGGGTTATTCCCACTTACGAGCCCACGTTGAATGAAGCAATAATTCAGCGTAACGAATATTGTAAATAAGGGCAAAACGCCAGCAGCTCTCTTCTGGGCAATCGCTCTTCCTTCCCAAAATTGATGCCAGGGGGACAATTTTGCTCATTGGTTCTCGACGTTTATCATCGTGTTGCACATCGCTTGGACGGTTGAGAGAGCAAGCCAGACTCCAGCGATCGATTCTCCAGGCCTTCAGGGGGATTGGCCAGATTTAGCCCGCTGGCAAAATCCCTGGCCGACGTCAGCCTACCGATGCTAGCTTTTGCTCTATCCCCCACTAAGCCAAGAAAAAAAAAAAGAAAAAGTATTGCTCTCTGGTTGCAAATAGCATTTTTTAGCATCTCACATCCTTTCCAAGTGTCCGTCACAGACTTGAATGCTGGGTCCCACCTGACAATATGAAAACTAAGGGTGTGACACTTAGGTAAGAAAAACCAAATGCAGTAGGTGCTACCTGGCTCAATAGTAGTAACTGCAAGAGGGATCTTGGAATCCTAATGGACAATCACTGAAATATGAGCCAGGCGTGTGCTACAGCTACCAAACAAGCCAACAGAATTCTATTAAGAGAAGGATAGAATCAAGATTCGGTGAAGTGTTAATACTACTTTATAATGCCTTGGTAAGACCACACTTTGAATACTACATCCAGTTTTGGTCGCCATGATATAAAAAAGATGGTGAGTTTGGAAAGGGTGCAGAGAAGAGCAACAAAGATGATTAAGGGACTAGAGGATAAAACATACAAAGAATGGTTGCAAGAATTGGGTTACATCTAGTCTAATGAAGAGAAGGACTAGGGGTGACATGATAGCAGTGTCCCAATATTTGAGGGGCTGCCCCAAAGAAGATGGGTCAACCTATTCTCCAAAGCACCAGAAAGCAGGATAAGAAACAATGGGTGGAAACTAATCGAGGAGAGAAGCAACCTAGAACTAAGGAGAAATATCCTCAGAGTTAGAACAATTAAGCAGTGGAATAAATTCCCTCCAGAAATTGTGGGTGCTTCATCACTAGAGGATTTGAAGAAGAGACTGGAGAGACATTTGTCTGAAATGGTATAGGGTCTCCTGCTTGAGCAGGGGGTAGGACTAGAAGACCTCCAAGGTCCCTTCCAACTATGTTATATCCATCCATCTCTTTTATACCCTGCACTATCTTTGTCAAACTAGCTGTTGTGGCCTGTTGGCCGCCAGCCCCTCCAGCAAGCAAATCAGAGGAGGAGGAGGAGAAGGCATGGGAGTCAGGGTCAGCCTGAGGGAAACCTGGGAACTCCGAGCGGGGAGAGGGAATGGAGCTGGCAGAGAGAAAGAGGCAGAGCCTGGGCTGTCCATCAGCCCTCAGATGGAGAGTCAACAGCCCCCAGGTCTGGCGGTGGCTGAAAAGGAAGAGCAGAAACAGCTAGGTCCAATGCCTGATGCACGGATGCACAGAAGGCAGAGGAGAGAAGAGCAATGGAAATCTATGGGTTGGTCCTCGGGACGGAAGAGCCATCACTGCTAATGATGCCCGACCCTAGCTCTGGGGATAAGGGGACCTGGGTCAGCTTGCAGGATTATTATTATTTTTTTCAGAAAGACCTTAGCTTAGAGGTCACCAGCAGCTGGCAAGGATTGCATTTGTGTCACGCAATTTGGGGCAAGTGCCTCGTCTGACACGTCGGCCGCATGAATATGCGGTGTGTCGCGAGGTTGCTCTGATAGTCTGCTTTGCTGAATGAGTTGTGATTGTTGCGTGCACTTCGCAGCAGCGGGGGGACAGCGCTGCTGAATGAAACCGGGGGCTCATCGAACCGATGCTCTTGACGCCAGTCAAACGTCTCTGTGAATGTCTCTTACAGTGACACAGGCAGTGAGCAAAAAAACCCCATGATTCCGCGGTATGAAAGTTAATAAAGATGATTTGTAGCCATTGTGATTAGTCATTATTGATCAGCTTGACATCCGTAAATGTGTTTCATCCTCTTTTCCACCCAAGGAGGCCATAGGCCGATCTTGCGTCTTCGGGCAGGAAATTGTTTTGCATCTTTCACTATTCAGCTATTTTGGGAGGTGACAACTCAAGCTACTTTATTAACAGAGGAGGGAAATGCCTCTCTTTTTTACTTTCTCCACACCATGTATCTGTGCTCCTTTTATGTTCTTCCTTCCTTCCTTCCTTCCTTCTACCTTCCTGCCTTCCTTTTCCTTCATTTCTTCCCTATGTCTTCCCTTCCTCCCCTTCTATCTTTCTCTTATTTTCCTTCTTTCCTTCCTTCCTTTCTTTTCCTTCCTTCTTCACTCCCTCCCTCTCTCTCTCTCTTTCTCTTATCTTCCATCCTTCTTCTCCCACCCTTCCTCCTTTCCTCTCTCTCTTTCTTTTAACTTCCTTCCTTCCTTCCATGGAATTCATTCTTTCTTCCTTACTTTCTTTTCTCTCTCTCTCTCTCTCTCTCTCCTCCCTCCCTCCCTCCCCTTCCCCTCTCCCTCCCTCCCTCCCCCGCTCTCTTCTTACCTTGGTTCTTTCTTTCTTTCAAAGTGCAATATGTTTGTAGGAATTTACACTTTCTTTTCTGGATTCTGTTCTTAATGCTTTTACCTGGATTTCACAGTTTCACTGTTTTAAGAATTCCCGCTCAAGCTTTATTTGGAAAATTGCATTTTATACACCGGGCTTACCCAATTTCTGAAGCTTCTATCCTGACTCATCTTTACTAACCTGTGTCTATGTACCTTTTAAAACACAGCATGGGGGTGACTGAGGCAACCTTGAGGATTATCAACGTGATACCATCCACGTCCTTGTTTTCTTTGTCCAATGGACATTATCTCACATGCATAAGGGTAAACAGCAGCACAAGAGATTGCTGCATTGTATCAGTTCACATCATAGTTTCTCTATGTTGTGCTAAAACCCATGGATGCATTGGTAACATGTCATTGTAGAAACAGACATCAGCAAACTAGCGGAATGAAAACAGAAGCTAAAATAAGCTATGCAAACTCCCTTTCTGGCCTTAAAATAGATTTCCCAGGGAGTAGAACTCAGCAGCAGAATATAAGGTTTACAAGGACTAGTTTAGCAATAGACCATATGCCTTTCTTGAGCAAAATAATAATAATAATAATCAGGTTTAATTCCTCGTATCTCTGAGAATTAAGAGTATTTCCATAAACTCTGGATAAGATTAATTATCTGACATGGTCTCTCGGGATCAGGTGTTTCTAAATGTTCCAGAAGTCCAATTATGAAAAAGTAGACATATTTACTGTCTACAAAGGCCATAATTCTGTATAATTGAGAAAATTTAGGCTGTACAGAAACATGCATTAAAGCCTTGAAAGCAGCTGCAAAAGGTTATGGAGCCTCCTTGGAACTGCTGAAAGGACTGTGTTGTAGACTGGAGATCACTGAGAAGTTGGGAGCTGTGCCTACAATATAGTCCTTGCCACAAGGCCAGACAAGGAACAATGGATGGAAACTAACCAAGGAGAGAAGCAACCTGGAATTAAGGAGAAACTTCCTAACAGTGAGGACAATCAGCCAATGGAATGGAAGTTGCCTTCAGACGTTGTGGGTGCTCCAACATTTCAGTTCCATCTCAGGCATGAAAGCCAGCTAGATGACTTTGGGCCAATCACTAGGAGCTGGTGAGTTCTAGTCCTGCCTTAGGCATGAAAGCCACCTGGATGACTTTGGGCCAATCACTAGGAGCTGGTGAGTTCTAGTCCTGCCTTAGGCATGAAAGCCACCTGGATGACTTTGGGCCAATCACCAGGAGCTGGTGAGTTCTAGTCCTGCCTTAGGCATGAAAGCCAGCTGGATGACTTTGGGCCAATCACCAGGAGCTGGTGAGTTCTAGTCCTGCCTTAAGCATGAAAACCAGCTGGATGGCTTTGGGCCAATCACTAGGAGCTGGTGAGTTCTAGTCCTGCCTTAGGCATGAAAACCAGCTGGATGACTTTGGGCCAATCACTAGGAGCTGGTGAGTTCTAGTCCTGCCTTAGGCAAGAAAGTCAGCTGGATGACTTTGGGCCAATCACTAGGAGCTGGTGGGTTCTAGTCCTGCCTTAGGCATGAAAGCCAGCTGGATGACTTTGGGCCAATCACCAGGAGCTGTTGAGTTCTAGTCCTGCCTTAGGCATGAAAGCCAGCTGGATGACTTTGGGCCAATCACCAGGAGCTGGTGAGTTCTAGTCCTGCCTTAAGCATGAAAACCAGCTGGATGACTTTGGGCCAATCACCAAGAGCTGGTGAGTTCTAGTCCTGCCTTAAGCATGAAAACCAGCTGGATGGCTTTGGGCCAATCACCAGGAGCTGGTGAGTTCTAGTCCTGCCTTAGGCATGAAAACCAGCTGGATGACTTTGGGCCAATCACTAGGAGCTGGTGAGTTCTAGTCCTGCCTTAGGCAAGAAAGTCAGCTGGATGACTTTGGGCCAATCACTAGGAGCTGGTGGGTCCTAGTCCTGCCTTAGGCATGAAAGCCAGCTGGATGACTTTGGGCCAATCACCAGGAGCTGGTGAGTTCTAGTCCTGCCTTAAGCATGAAAACCAGCTGGATGGCTTTGGGCCAATCACCAGGAGCTGTTGAGTTCTAGTCCTGCCTTAGGCATGAAAACCAGCTGGATGACTTTGGGCCAATCACTAGGAGCTGGTGAGTTCTAGTCCTGCCTTAGGCAAGAAAGTCAGCTGGATGACTTTGGGCCAATCACTAGGAGCTGGTGGGTCCTAGTCCTGCCTTAGGCATGAAAGCCAGCTGGATGACTTTGGGCCAATCACCAGGAGCTGGTGAGTTCTAGTCCTGCCTTAAGCATGAAAACCAGCTGGATGGCTTTGGGCCAATCACCAGGAGCTGGTGAGTTCTAGTCCTGCCTTAGGCATGAAAACCAGCTGGATGACTTTGGGCCAATCACTAGGAGCTGGTGAGTTCTAGTCCTGCCTTAGGCAAGAAAGTCAGCTGGATGACTTTGGGCCAATCACTAGGAGCTGGTGGGTTCTAGTCCTGCCTTAGGCATGAAAGCCAGCTGGATGACTTTGGGCCAATCACCAGGAGCTGGTAAGTTCTAGTCCTGCCTTAGGCATGAAAGCCAGCTGGATGACTTTGGGCCAATCACCAGGAGCTGGTGAGTTCTAGTCCTGCTTTAGGCATGAAAGCCAGCTGGATGACTTTGGGCCAATCACTAGGAGCTGGTGAGTTCTAGTCCTGCCTTAGGCATGAAAGCCCGCTAGGTGTCTTTGGACCAGTCACTCACTTTCAGTCCTATTCCCCCTTATAGAGTTATTCTTGGGGGGAGGGGGGATATAGGAGATCGAAGGAACAAGAGATTTGCTTCTCACCCTGAGTCATTTATACAGATATTAAGGCCCATATAGTAAATAAATAAGTATAGATTTTGTGTTTTCCTTCCACTGAGAAATCACGCAAGGCTGTACATGCCAAATCAAGATGATCTCAGGGGAAATAACTGACAATCTCCCAGATAGTTGCTACGATTTTCTCTCTCTCCCCTCCTTCGCCCCCAGCTCCGATTTTATTTACTTTGTTATGCAATTAAAGGTATTATTCCAAACAATAACCAAGCACAATCTACAGAAAACACTCCTTGTATCTGGGCTATACATGTGTTGTGGTTCGCTGTTAGCAGGTGCGGATGGCTCAGGTCTCGGAGAGCGAGGACTCGGTTGAGGGGCCTGCGTGTGATGCATGGATGGGGCCAGGACCATCAGGGAGTGGAGTGCTGCCTTCGGAGATTGTGGGGGCTGGCAGCAGTGATGAAGAGGTCCCCGAGGAGCCTGTGCCCAGCGGGCGTGCGCGCAGGGCTGCTCGAAGAAAAAACCAGCTGTAGCAGCATGGGAAACACGAGAGTAAGGCTACAGGTTGATGGCCCCTCCCTTAAGGGATAAAAGCCAGCCCTCAGAAGTGGGATTCTTTGCAGGAAGCAAAGAAGTTCTTGTACTTCAAGTCTTGTGGTAGTTCGGACTGAGTGAGAAAAATAAGCCATCCTTCTGGCACAAATATGCTAGTTCCACTAGTGTTTCCCAAGAAAGCATCTCGGCTGCGAAATCATAGGGGAAGCCAGGGGTGGGATTCAAATTTTTTAACAACCGGTTCTGTGGGCATGGCTTAGTTGGTGGGCGTGGCTTGCTGGTCATGTGACTGAGTGGGTGTGGCCAACTCAACATCACTCGCGTCAAGGGGTGCTTCTCCTTGCCTGGCCTCTCATGACAGTGGGGATGCTGCAGCGGTCGTAAGTGTGAAAAATGGTCCTAAGGCACTTTTTTCAGTGCCATTGTAAGTTTGAATGGTCACCAGTTTTAGACCAAAACTCAAAAAAGGGTATGTAAACTCATGTTTGAATGTCAATCTTTCTAGCTAGCCAAGAAGCCTTGCTGAATGTCACTCATCTTGGTTCCTTGTCATTAAAAGCTTCTTTCGGGCAGCTCTGCTTCGTTATTCAATTATTTCTTCAAAATGCTAACTCCAACGGGAATATTTCCTCCCAACAGCAGTGTAAAAAGCTTAAAACAACCCTTCTCCTTTAAGAAAGTACCAGCAAAGGAAAAAACCTCCTTTGGAAACAGTAAATCTAGGCGTACTGCCAAAAATGTAAGACGGGTGGGACGAAAAAAAAGGAAATTCCAAACAACCGGTTCTTCAAACTGCTCAGAAAGTTAACAACCGGTTCTAGCGAATAGGTTAGAACCACCCCTGGTTGAATATTGATCACATGACCACAGGGACGCTGCAGTGGTCATAAGCACGAGAAACAGTCATAAGTTCCTTTTTTAGTGCTGTTGTAACTTCTGCCACTCAACAGACTGTTGTACGTTGAGGACTGCCTGCATATGACACTTTTATTTATAGAAAAGAATATTTGGAATTCAGGGTTGAACTGTGACGTTTTGATGACATTACCTAGTTTTGGTAATGAAATGTCTATGAGAAAACAACCAAGTTTAGAGAGTCTATGAAGATTCTCAATCATCCAGGTCTTTTTTGTCTAAAAGGCGTTCCTCCCCACCAAGAGGCAACTGGACTTTTTTCTTTCTTTTTTCTTTTGAAGACGTTTCGCTTCTCCTCCAAGAAGCTTCTTCAGTTCTGATTGGATGGTGGGGAATGGAAGGATTGATACTCCTTGTAGACAGCTGGTCATTTGCATCCTTTTAGCGAGTCGTTGAGGCCACCTGGAGACTTATCTGTGTCCTCAAGATCTCCTGAGTAGCGCAATTGGTTCCTGTTGCCTGCAATTTTTTGGAAATCCATGGGAGTGGGAGTTGGAATGGTTTTCCAAAAATTGCAGACTACACGAACCATTTGCACTATTCAGGTGACCCTGAGGACATCGATAAACCTCCAAGTGGCCTCAAGGACTCTCTAAAAGGAGGCAAATGACCAGCTGTCTGCAAGGCATAGTATACATCCTTCCATTCCCCAGTCAGAGCTGAAGAAGCTTCTCAGATGAGAAGCGAAATGTCTTCAAAGAAAAAACCAGAAAGTCTTTCAGGCACATTTCAGGCAAGCTTAGAGAGAACCAAGGACCTCACAAACTCTTATTTGAACAGCCTATTTGTCTAGTACATAAAACCTATGTAAAATCTGACTTAATACTCCTGGTCCTTGCAAAAAAAATATCTCATCCATCGCTGGACTTATTTTTAATTGGAAAAGCCAAGAATTCCTACTTCTTCATAGAAATGCTTGCATTGCTCATTGAACTATGACCTTTCTGAAACTCAGTGTGTGGAGAGAGTGGTGGTGAAGTTGTAGCATATGGTTTCTGAGAGGCTGAATGATTGCAGGAGCTGCCAGCTCTCCTGATTGCTGTCAAAAGACTGTAAGTTGGAGAAAGGATGATTACAGCTCAAGACTTGTTCTCTTTATTGCTCGGTTTGTAGTGGTCTCGTATGTATGCCAACTGCTTGGATAAGGACTCTTCAAATGTCAGTTGCTCCACTCTGCACAGAATACATCTCTTCCAAAGGGTTGTCAGAAGGCAACAAAGGGGGGTGTTTGTAGCTCAGGGTTGAACTGTGGGAGCCTTGGTCCTCACTGAACTTGGTTGTTTTCTTGCAGGCGCTTCATTACCCAGCTAGGTAATGTCATCAGTGCTAGAAGGGAGTGGGGTTTGGGAGGAGGAGGAGGAAGGACTGTGAGGTCCTTGGTGCCCTCTGAGCTTGGTTGCTTTCATGCAGGTGTTTCATTGACCAACTAGGTAACATCATCAGTGCTAGAAGGGAGTGAAATTTGTGGAAAGGAGGAGGAGGAAGGACAATGGGGTCCTTGCTGCTCTCTGACCTTGGTTGTTTTCATGCAGATGTTTCATTACTCAACTAGATAACATCATCAGTGCCAGAAGAAAGCAAGGTTTGAGAAGAAGAGGAGTAGTAGAAGGGACTGTGAGGTCCTTGGTACCCTCCGAGCTTGGTTGCTTTCATGCAGGTGTTTCATTGACCAACTAGGTAACATCATCAGTGCTAGAAGGGAGTGAAATTTGTGGAAAGGAGGAGGAGGAAGGAGGGTCCTTGCTGCTCTCTGAGCTTGGTTGTTTTCATGCAGATGTTTCATTACTCAACTAGATAACATCATCAGTGCCAGAAGAGAGCAGGGTTTGAGAAGAAGAGGAGTAGTAGATGGGACTATAAGGTCCTTGGTGCTCTCTGAGCTTGGTTGTTTTCATGCAGATGTTTTTGGGGTTTAGGGAAGAAACCACAGAGTCAGGTAGAGTATTCCAGACATTTGACCACTCTGTTGCTGAAGTCGTATTTCCTGCAATCAAGTTCGGTGCGATTAACCTTGAGTTTGTATCTATTGTTTGCTCTTGTATTGTTATGGTTGAAACTGAAGTATTCATTGACTGGTAGGACATTGCAATGTATGCTTTTATATACTAAAATTTATGATTTTATATGCTTAGATCGGACTGAAGGCAGTGTAGTTCTAGATTTTCTAGGTCTAGAATTTCGAGTCTGGTGGCATAAGGTATTCTGCAATGAGTAGAAGAGTGGAGAACTCTTCTTGTGAAATATTTCTGGACTTTCTCAACTATGTTAATATCAGATACGTAATGCGGGTTCCAGACTGATGAGCTTCTTGCTGGTCCTCTTTGCTCCAAGTACCCCCGGACCATCCCAGGGTGCCCAACGGAAAGGGAGGGGGGAGCAATGCGGCAGCTTGCAAACCAAAACAGCATTCCATAAATATTTTCAAAGATAGTAACTAGGTGACTGAGATTTTCTGCCATGCAAAATTCTAACTGGAGAGCATGATTGAGGACTCTTGGCTATGGATGTGTCCCATTGGAGAATATGAATTACGATACACCCGGGGGTGGAGGGAAAACCAGGGTCAAGGGCAACAATGAATGATGCGTCTCAGAGTCGGCTACACCCAGGCAATGCCAGACCTTTTAACTCCCAATAAATCCTTTTGAAGTTTTAGAAGTTTGGCTCGAGACTCATGACTTAAATGGGGTTAAGTGCTGGAATCCTGACAGTGATTAGATAATGGGAGAGTTGATCTCCAAGCTGAGACAGCTCCAAATGAGGCCACCATGGAATGAAAGTATCTAAGCCTCCTGGTACTTTGGTGGCCTCTCCAGGATCACAATCTTACAAAGACGAACCTAGATTCTAATGCGTTTCTCATCCTCCTTAGGTCAGAGCACTAGTTTCAAATCCTCTTTCCCTAATCTCTCATTTGGACAGTCCTCACAAAGTTCTCCTCTTTTACATATTTATGCACGCATGAAATGTAATATCGGCTTCCCTAATTGCAATCCCAAATCTGATGAAGACTCATAGGCATCTTCTGAATTCGCTCTGGCTTTTATTGTATTCCTTCAGCATTATGCAGCCCGTAGATCCTCATGGCACCCTCGGTAGAAGGCTTTATCCTATCAGAGCCCTGCTGTAACAGAGTCTCCTCCTTCCCTCTTTGCTCATTAGCATATGTCCATCACTCTCATCTCTTAAGCAGTGGGTGGGGGGAGGCTTATTGCAAACGAGCGGCAGCTGCCAAAAAAGCCAACCCAGTTATAGGCTCCATAAACAGAGGAATAGAATCAAGATCACGTGAAGAGTTAATACCACTTTATAAAGGCCTTGGTAAGGCCACACTTGGAGTCCTGGATCCAATTTTGGTCACCACAATGTAAAAGTAGATGTTGAAGCTCTAGAAAGAGTGCAGGGAAGAGCAACCAAGATGATTAGGGGACTGGAGGCTCAAACATATTAAGAACAGTTGCTGGAACTGGGTATGTCTAGTTTGATGAAAAGAGATACTAGGGGTAACATGATAGCAGTCTTCCAATATCTCAGGGGTTGCCCCAAAGAAGAGGGAGTCAAGCTATTCTCCAAAGCACCAGAAAGCAAAACAAGAAGCAACAGGTGGAAACTAATCAAGGATTGAAGCAACCTAAAACTAAGGAGAAATTTCCTAACAGGGAGAACAACGCACCAGTGGAACAGCTTCGCCTCGAGAAATTGTGGTTGCTCCATCACTGGAGGCTTTCAAGAAGAGACTGAACAGCCTCTTGTCTGAAATGTCATAGGGTCTCCTGCTTGAGCAGAGGGTTGAACTAGAACAGAGGTCTGCAACCCTTGTCCTTGGACTGGCATTGGTCTGTGATATGCCAGGAACAGGGCCGTGGCAAGCAAGACCCCAGGAGGAGGAGAGGAAGAGGAAGAAGAAGAAGAAGAAGAAGAAGAAGAAGAAGAAGAAGAAGAAGAAGAAGAAGAAGAAGAAGAAGAAGAAGAAGAAGAAGAAGAAGAAGAGGAGGAGGAGGAGGAGGAGGAGGAGGAGGAGGAGGAGGAGGAGGAGGAGGAGGAGGAGGAGGAGGAGGAGGAGGAGGAGGAGGAGGAAAGAAGAAGAAGAAGAGGAGGAGGAGGAGGAGAAGGAGAAGGAGGAGAAGAAGAAGAAGAAGAAGAAGAAGAAGAAGAAGAAGAAGAAGAAGAAGAAGAAGAAGAAGAAGAAGAAGAAGAAGAAGAAGAAGAAGAAGAAGAAGAAGAAGAAGAAGAAGAGGAAGAGGAGGAGGAGGGAGGAGGAGGAGGAGGAGGAGGAGGAGGAGGAGGAGGAGGAGGAGGAGGAAAAGAAGAAGAAGAAGAAGAAGAAGAAGAAGAAGAAGAAGAAGAAGAAGAAGAAGAAGAAGAAGAAGAAGAAGAAGAAGAAGAGGAGGAGGAGGGGAGGAGGAGGAGGAGGAGGAGGAGGAGGAGGAGGAGGAGGAGGAGGAGAAGAAGAAGAAGAAGAAGAAGAAGAAGAAGAAGAAGAAGAAGAAGAAGAAGAAGAAGAAGAAGAAGAAGTCCAGCTTTATCTTTGAATTTATTTCTAGGTTACACCGTCTTTCCACTTCTTATATAACCGAGCAGAGGGACGGTATTATTTTTAATAGGAAACTTTAAGGGATTCCCTTGGTGAAATGACTTCTGGATGATGGGAGACAATGAATCTGTTCTGATGTGACAATGGTGAATCTACCTTGCTGGCATCTTCAGAGAAATCGAGCTTGCCCATGGTTGTCACATTCTCAACCGTTGTCTGTCTTCAGCGGGGTAATATTCCCACAATGGCTCAATGCCATTCAGAGAACAGCTAATCTCCCTTCTCTTTTTGCCTGTTAGACATTTTGATTGCCTTGCTAATAATTCTGGGGAAGGGAACTCGCCTAGCAAATGCTGACTGCCCCCCCCTTTTTTTTTCACCCAGATATTCCTTTCAGATTCTTAATTCTGTTGAATGCGGGTTGCACAGTGGAGCTGCCCCAGAAGAAGGCATTTTGTTAAAGCGATGTCCGCTTATTGCTGGCAGCACCGCAATGTTCTAGGGCGGTGCTCAGCAGATAGAGGTATACCCTGGAGACTGGAGGCCTTTCCTCCAGAGGCCAAATCGGAGCCTTCTGACATTCTAGAAAGAGGTTTTGGATTTGTAAAATTGATGTTCCCCACCTTTGAGGTAGACCAGACTTGGAAACGATAGTTATGAATGTAAAAATTATTTTTATTATAGTTATAATGAATCTTCCAAATCTGAATGTCCTCCCTTCCTTCTTTCCTCCCTTCCTCCCTCCCTTCCTCATTCCTTCCTTCCTTTTTTCCTTCCTCCCTCCCTCCTTCCTTGCTCCTTCCTTGCTCCTTCCTTCTTTCCCCCCTCCCTCCCTTCCTCATTCCTCCCTTTCTTCCTCCCTCCCTCCCTCCTTCCTTACTTGCTCCTTCCTTCTTTCCTCCCTTCCTTTCTTCCTCCCTCCCTTCCTGTTTCCTTCCTTCCTTGCTTGCTCCTTCCTTCCTTCTTTCCTCCCTCCCTCCCTGCTTCCTTTCTTTCTCCCTTCCTCTGTTTCTCCCTTCCTCCTTCCGTCTGATACTGCTTCATATTGAGACTCTACTGTTAGGCCCCAAGAAACAAAGAGTGACCATGGAGTAACTTCTAAGTACATTCTTTATTCTTGTTCACCTACAGACAGAATCTTACCAGGTTAAAGCAACTATCTCGTAACTATAGATATAGTTTTTGAACTGCTAAGGAGGGCCAATCTTAATCCTCTTCCTGCCTTCAAGCTGCGTTATCTCTTTGCCCTCTGCAAAGTTC
>NC_141992.1:195849708-195917208 GCF_049901715.1 Pseudonaja textilis | reverse complement strand
GTTTGTAGGAAACCCACAGCCCCTTACAGAGATAGTTCGGATAGTTACGTTCGGATAGTGAGGCATATATGGCCGTGATGTGTGCGCTCAGCCACTTGTCAGTGTAAGATTCTAATTCAAGACGGTCAGGACAATAGCAGGGAGAAAGGCCTGGCTTTGATAGGCACCAATTGCAATTTTCATGGTACTAATTGAAATAACTATTGGTAGCTCCGGGTTGAGCTGTGGGGTCCTTGGTGGTCTCTGAACTTGATTGTTTTCTTGCAGACGTTTCATTACCCAACTTGGTGACATCATCGCTGCTAGAAAGTAGTGGGATTTGTGAGGAGGAGGAGGAGGAGGAGGAGGAGGAGGAGGAGGAGGAGGACCTTGGTGCTGTCTGAACTTGATCATTTTCTTGCAGACATTTCATTACCCAACTTGGTGACATCATCACTGCTAGAAAGTAGTGGGATTTGTGAGGAAGAGGAGGAGGAGGAGGAGGAGGAGGAGGAAAAGGACCTTGGTGCTCTCTGAACTTGATCATTTTCTTGCAGATATTTCATTACCCAACTAGTGACATTATCGCTGCTAGAAGGTAGTGGGATTTGTGAGGAGGAGGAGGAGGAGGAGGAGGAGGGAGGAGGAGGAGGAGGAGGAGGAGGAGGGAGGAGGAGGAGGAGGAGGATTGTGCCAAAGAATCCAACAGATGGAATTTTAATAGATGTGAGTGTCCGTAGCTCAAGGTTGAACTGTGGGGGCACTTGGTGCTATCTGAGATCGATCATTTGCTTGCTGATGTTTCATTATCCACCAAGGTAACACTTTTCATGCCAGCATGGATGATGTTACCTAGTTGAGTAATGAAACATCTGCAAGCAAACCACCAAGTTCAGAGAGCACCAGGGACTCCCCGGATGCTATTACTACAAACTGTAGACTTCTGAGCAGTTAAAAGTTCTAGTTCTGGACATCACAGCAAAAATTAAGAACAAAGCAAAGGAGATTGGAACATTCGTCACTCTTTCTTCAGTGGCGAAAGCAGAATTAACGTAGCTTATTGTGCTGCAGGAATGAGAGGTGACGAACTGAGACTGGTGGAGCGTTAATAAGCCGACAATGTTGGTGGCTGGAGGTTTAATTATTCCAGGTTCTTTGTGACTTACATCTTTACAGGGAGAAAAGTAGCATCTGGGGAAGGAAGGGAGAGGAACACTGTTGGAAGCAGAGCCGAAATTAGCTTCAAGGATTGCCTGATGGGTCTATTTATGAGTCAACAATTCCATCCATTTCTTAAAGCTTCTGCCTTAAAGAAGGTAGCAAAGAGGCAGGGTATTAAATGCTTCTTCAACCCCTTGCTGGGAAGCAAAGGAGCAGGATGGTCATTATGCCAGTTCGAGCCAACTGTGTAATGTGCTTCTCCATTGCCCTCCTGGGTTCAGTCAGGAGATCTAAAGGAGTATCAAATAACTCTTCCGTGATTTGAAGAGAGACGGGTGAACCAAATTCTCATTTTAGCCTAGGAAGATCCTAACGTGAACCACTCAATACAATAGATCTCTGGTCAACCGTATGAAAATCGTCAACCGTATGAAAAACAATTGAGAAAACTGGGCGTGTCTAGTCTATTGAAAAGAAGGACTAGGGCAGAGGTGCTATTCAGCAGGTTCTGACAAGTTCTGGAGAACTGGTAGCGGAAATTTTGAGTAGTTCGGAGAACCGGCAAATACCACCTCTGACTGGCCCCGCCCCCATCTATTCTCTGCCTCCTGAGTCCCAGCTGATTGGTTGGGTCTTCTTTTATTGCTCTGCACAGGAGAACGGAGCTGGAAAGCAGGTCAGTGAGGTGAGGAGGGATTTTGCAGTAACCTTCTTCCCTCAGGAGTGGGGAGGGAATAGAGATTTTACAGTATCCTTCCCCTGCCACACCCACCAAGCCACTCCCACAGAACTGGTAGTAAAAAAAAAATTGGATCCCACCACTGGACTAGGGATGATTTGATAGCTGTCTTCTGGTCCTTGATGGACTATCACAGAGAAGTGTCAGCCTATTTTTCAAAGTTCCTGAGGATAGGACAAGAAGTAACAAGTGGGAGGCCGTTAAAGAGAGATCCAACCTAGAGCTAAGGAGAAATTTCCTGATAGTGAGAATAATTAATCAATGGAATGACTTATCTCCAGAAGTTGTGAGTGCTGCATCACTGGATCTAGAATGGAGTAGATTCTCCTGCTTGGGCAGGGCATGGACTAGAACAGGGGTCCCCAACCACCGGGCCGTGGACCGGTACCAGTCTGTGGAACATTTCCTACTGGGCCACCGGTTTGCTGGGCGCCGCCATCTTGTTTGATGAGAAAGTGCTTCCGGGTGAGCTTTTCCGGTTGGAAAGCGGCGTTTGTCCTGAAGGAATCCTCGCGCTTAGTTTCAACGAAGGGGAGGGGGCGGCTTCAACGAAACTAAGGCACGAGGATTCTTTCAGCACCCAAGGCAAGGCGAGCCGAGCGACCGTCCCGGGCGTCCCGGCCCATCGACAAAGGTACAAAGGAAGAGTTGAAGGTGGCGGGAGAAGCGGGGATGGCTGGCTGGCCGGTCGCTCGGCTCGCCTTGCCTTGTCATGCGTGCTGATGCCGGGCACCGGGCCGCAGATCATTTTGTGATGCCGGTACCGGGCCTTGGCACAAAAAAGGTTGGGGGCCACTGCCCTAGAGGATATCTTTAATGATACAAAGAGTAGCTTTAGCTTGGCAAGATTCTGTCTCACGGTGAAGAACATTAAAGGAACTGCTTAGAAGAACTTAAACATGTCTTTTTTTGGTTTTCGGAGCCTGACAATATACATATAGTCGATTTTCCCATTCCTGTGTGTTGTCCAATTTTCCTCTCCCAATCTTTCACAGTTAATTAGCACAGCAAAAGCCAGGTGTGTTTCAGGTGCAGAGAACCTGAAAATGCATCTTTATCTTTAGGCAAGGACATCTCGGCGGAATGTAGGTGTGTGTATTGGTGCGCATCTACCTGCATTTTTGACAGGTAAGCATATTGCCACAGGTGCAAGCACACATATTGGCAAAAGTATAGCATTTTATCCAGCAGGAAAATGTTGCCCACCTGTATTCTGTGCTATTTTTAATCTGAGTCTTTTGGAAGACAGGGAAGAGAGAAAGAAGAAGAAGGTGATTTCATCTTCTCCCTCCTAGATGTGAATGCTTTATTCTGAACTATGTGAAGCATTGACTGCATCGGGTTTATGTAAAGGTGAGGTGGGTTGGGGAAGGGCATGCAAACTCCGCGAAACCGACAGCCTCTCTTGGACGTGGTTCAAAACACCGTGTTGTAACCAAGGTGCCATAAATTGCTTAATCCTCAGAAGTATTGCAGGATTGTAATGCTAATCAGGGAACAAGCCTTCTCCAGGCTGACTCCTTCACTAGGAAGTCTGAATTCAGTTTCTTGGCTGGTTCTCTCAAGCCAGATCCATATGGAAATCTGATTTGAGATTAATATTACTAGGGAGTCTGTTCTCTGTCTGCTTTGCCCAAAGAAGCTAAAATTCTCTCTCTCTCTCTCTCTCCTTCCCTCCCTAACTCCCTGATCTCTCTCTCCCACCCTCTCTCTCCTTCTTCCCCTCTGCCTTTCTCTCTCTCCCTTCCTCCCTCTCTCCCTCTCTCCCTCTCATTTCCTTTTCCACTTTCTTTTCTCTCTCTCTCCTCCTCTCCCACTCCCCAACCCCCTCCTTTTCCCTGCTCTCCCTCTGCCTTTCCCTCTCCCCCTCCCTCTCTTATACCTCTGCTCTGCCTCTCTATCTCCTTCCTCCCTCTCCCCTCCCTTTCTCTCCCCCTTCCCCCTCTCCTGCTCCCTCTCTCCCTCTGCCTTTCCCTCTCTCCCTCCTCCTCCCTTCTCCTCTACCTCTCTCTCTCCCCTTCCTCCCTCTCCCCCTTCCTCCCTCTCCCTTCCCTTGTCCCCTCTGCCTCTCTCTCACCCTTCCTCCCTCTCCCTCTCCCTCTCTCCCCCCCTCTCCCTTTCCCCCCTCCCACTGCCTTTCCCTCTCCCTCCCTCTCCCCTTCTCCTCTACCTCTCTCTCCCCCTTCCTCCCTCTCCACCTCTCATTCCCTTTCCTGTTTCCTCTCTCCCTCTCCCAACTCTGCCCCCAATGCGATATCATAGCTTTAGCTGGGGACATTGTGTTCTGAACGAAGAGGTTTGTCATACAGATAGTCCTCGACTTACAATAATTGTTCATTTAGTGACCATTCAAAGTTACAATAGCACTGAAAAGACTGACATACGGCTGGTCCTTGCACTAATCACCATCACAGCATCCCCACTGATCAAACTTCAGGCACTTGGTAACCAATGTATTTACAACAGCTGCAGATCCTTGGGTCATGGGATCACTGTTTGCAATCTTCCCACCCAGCTCTAGACAAGGAGAGTCAATGGGGGAAGCTGGATTCACTAACTGGGATATAGTAACTTACAGCCTGGGGAAGGGTGGGAGGGAGGGAAGGAAGGAAGGAGAAGGAGGATAGGGTAGGGAAGGAAGGAAGGAAGGAAAGGAAAGGAATAGAAGGAGGATAAGTGAAGGAAAGAAAAGAAGGAGGATAGGTGATGGAAGGAATGGTGGAAAGAAAGAAAGAAAGAAAAGAAAGAAAGAAAGAAAGAAAGAAAGAAAGAAAGAAAGAAAGAAAGAAAGAAAGAAGGAAGGAAGGAAGGAAGGAAGGAAGGAAGGAAGGAAGGAAGGATAGGAGAAGGAAGGAAGGAATGAAAAGGAGATTAGGGGAAGGAAGGAAGGAAAAGGAAGGGGAAGGAAGGAAGGAAGGAAGGAAGGAAGGAAGGAAGGAAGGAAGGAAGGAAAGAAAGAGGAAGGAAGGAAGGAAGGAAGGAATAATAGAGGAGGGAAAGAAGGAAAGAATGATAAGAAGGAGGATAGGGGAAGGAAGGAAGGAAAAGAAGAAGGATAGGGAAAGAAAGGGAAGGAAGGAGGATAGGGGAAGGAAGGAATGATGGAAGGAAGGAAGGAAGGAAGGATAGGAGAAGGAAGGAATGATAGGGGAGGGAGGGAGGAAGGAATGAAAAGAAGGAGGATAGGCAAAGGAAGAAAGAAAGAAAAAGAAGGATAGGAGAAGGAAGGAAGGAACAGAAGGAGGATAGGGGAAGGAAAGGAAGAAGGGAAGGAAGGGGGATAGGAGAAAGAAGGAATAATAGGAGAGGGATGAAAGGAGGAAGGAAGGAAGGCACCTTCTGGCCAACTAAAGATTGCCTGGTCAGAAGGGACCTGCCAGCTCCTGGTCTCTCCATAGTTCCAGATTTCCCGTAACTTCTGCTTTGCCTATTTCCGAGGCTCAGCAAGAGGCCCCAATGTGCCAGCGGCCCCCTGCCCCATAGGAAGCCACCATCATCTCTGCCCCCTGAAAAACAAATATCTGGAAAGGCCAGTTATTATTAGCTCGGACTTGTTTTGCTAAGCTCCAAGTTGTGAGAGGTTCACGTCCCCAACACTTGTTCTTACTTCAGCTGAAAAGAAGACACAACCTTTTTGGAGTGGATAAGCTCTTTGTAGAATATAAATTATTCAATAAATATGTAAATTGGTCAATCCACTAGGCCTGAAGGGAAGCCGTGTCACGAGGCCTTCCATCTTGCAGATCCTCCTCCCCTTCAGTCGCACAAATATGTTAAGAGGATCAAGGAAGGGTGGGATTTTTTTTCCCCTCCCTGTTTCATTTATTTCTTTATTTATTTTAATGAACTTAAAGTTGAACAAGGATTTTAATCCTTGAGAGGAGAGAGTTTTATCATCTCCATTTATAATACCTCAATGTCTTCTCAACCGAGGCATTAACAATCACCTGTCTGGAATGGTTTTGAATGTAAAATCATGATGTATAATTAAAGTCTCCCCAAGTTAAACAGGGAGGAAAAAACTTCCCAGAAAATGGAATGAAGGAAGGCAAAAGAAAATGTCAAATTTTCCCCATTTGTCCTGGAACACCACACTATAAAGGTGAAAGCGTGAAAATATCGGCTCTGAAAGAAAGAAAGAAAGAAAGAAAGAAAGAAAGAAAGAAAGAAAGAAAGAAAGAAAGAAAGAAAGAAAGAAAGAAAGGGAAGGGAAGAAGGAAAGCGAAGGAAGAATGGAAAGAAGGAATTAAGGAAGGAGGGAGAAGGGGAATGAGAAAGAAAGGAGAGAGGAGGGCAGGGGAGGGAAGAGAGGGAGGGAGAAAAAAAGGCAAGAAATGGGGAGGAAGGAAGGAAAGCAGGGAGGAGGAAAAGAGAAGGGAAGGGAAGAAGGTAGGAGAAAAGATAGAGAAAGGAGAGCGGAGGGGAAGAGAAGGGAGGGAGAAAAGAAAGAACAAAATAGGGAAGGAGGGAGAGAGGGAGGGAGGGAAGGAAGGAAGGAAGGAAGGAAGGAGAAGGGGAAAAGAGAAAGAAAGGAGAGCGGAGGGGAAGAGAAGGGAGGGAGACAGGGAAGAATGAAATAGGGAGGGAAGGAAGGAAGGAAGGAAGGAAGAATGAAATAGGGAGGGAAGGAAGGAAGGAAGGAAGGAAGGAAGGAAGGAAGGAAGGAAGGAAGGAAGGAAGGAAGGAAGGAAGGAAGGAAGGAAGGAAAAAGGAAGGAAGGAAGGAAGGAAGGAAGGAGAAGGGGAAAAGAGAAAGAAAGGAGAGTGGAGGGGAAGAGAAGGGAGGGAGACAGGAAGAATGAAATAGGGAGGGAAGGAAGGAAGGAAGGAAGGAAGAATGAAATAGGGAGGGAGGGAAGGAAGGAAGGAAGGAAGGAAGGAAGGAAGGAAGGAGAAGGGGAAAAGAGAAAAGAAAGGAGAGCGGAGGGGAAGAGAAGGGAGGGAGACAGGGAAGAATGAAATAGGGAGGGAAGGAAGGAAGGAAGGAAGGAAGAATGAAATAGGGAGGGAAGGAAGGAAGGAAGGAAGGAAGGAAGGAAGGAAGGAAGGAAGGAAGGAAGGAAGGAAGGAAGGAAGGAAGGAAAAAAAGGAAGGAAGGAAGGAAGGAAGGAGAGGGGAAAAGAGAAAGAAAGGAGAGCGGAGGGGAAGAGAAGGGAGGGAGACAGGGAAGAATGAAATAGGGAGGGAAGGAAGGAAGGAAGGAAGGAAGAATGAAATAGGGAGGGAGGAAGGAAGGAAGGAAGGAAGGAAGGAAGGAAGGAAGGAGAAGGGAAAAGAGAAAGAAAGGAGAGCGGAGGGGAAGAGAAGGGAGGAGACAGGGAAGAATGAAATAGGGAGGGAAGGAAGGAAGGAAGGAAGGAAGAATGAAATAGGAGGGAAGGAAGGAAGGAAGGAAGAATGAAATAGGAGGAAGGAAGGAAGGAAGGAAGGAAGGAAGGAAGGAAGGAAGGAAGGAAGGAAGGAAGGAAGGAAGGAAGGAAGGAAGGAAGGAAAAAAGGAAGGAAGGAAGGAAGGAAGGAGAAGGGGAAAGAGAAAGAAAGGAGAGCGGAGGGAAGAGAAGGGAGGGAGACAGGGAAGAATGAAATAGGGAGGAAGGAAGGAAGGAAGGAAGGAAGAATGAAATAGGGAGGGAGGAAGGAAGGAAGGAAGGAAGGAAGGAAGGAAGGAAGGAGAAGGGGAAAAGAGAAAGAAAGGAGAGCGGAGGGGAAGAGAAGGGAGGGAGACAGGGAAGAATGAAATAGGGAGGGAAGGAAGGAAGGAAGGAAGGAAGGAAATGGAGGAGGGAAGGAAGGAAGGAAGGAAGGAAGGAAGGAAGGAAGGAAAAAAAGGAAGGAAGGAAGGAAGGAAGGAGAAGGGGAAAAGAGAAAGAAAGGAGAGTGGAGGGGAAGAGAAGGGAGGGAGACAGGGAAGAATGAAATAGGGAGGGAGGGAAGGAAGGAAGGAAGGAAGGAAGGAAGGAAGGAAGGAAGGAAGGAAGGAAGGAAGGAAGGAAGGAAGGAAGGAAGGAGAAGGGGAAGAGAGAAAGGAGAGAGGCGGGAAGAGAGGGAGAAAAGAAGGAAGGAAATAGGGAGACCGGGAAGGAGGGAAGGGAGGAATTAAAACAAGAATGAGATTTCCCCATGACTGTCCAAAGATGCACTTTTTAAAATTTTATTGTACATTGTACAATGTGCATTTGCACAACAGAAGTCTAAAGACATTGAAACTTCCAGATTTTCTGCTGGCTGAAAATTCTTGTAATTTCAAGATAATCAGGATAGAGATGGGCCTACAGTTGACCCTGGAATTGGAACAGAGGCTTCACATTTATACCAGAACTCCACCACATAACAAAAAGGGGGATTGCGAAACTTAGGAAAAAGGAAAGAAAAAGAAAGAAAAAAAGAGAAAAGACAAGGTGGATTTCTGACTTCTTTTCAAAACAATAAAATTATAACTTCAACTTTTTATATTATCTATAATTATTACAAGCCAGTTCCATAACTTGGACAATTTTTAAATCTTCAAAATTCTAAATTTCATTTTTATTTCTACATCGAGCGTAAAATCTAGAAGCAAGCTCCCAACATGATACAGGACCAAATAAAATCTCTTCGTTGAAAACCTCACGATCTTAACTCAATCTGTTTTTCCTCTTTCTTTTTTCTCTTGTTGCAGGAATATATATTGCTATTTACATTTTTTAAAATCTGTTTTAAATTCCCATTGTATTTACCGTTATAACAAATTTCAATAAAATATTTTTTCAAAAAAGACGCGGCAGCAGCAGCACCAAAAGAGAATTATTGGGGACTGTCCATCACTTGAGAAGTTTATTTTTTAAAAGGAAAAAAAAAATCGATACAAGAGCCAATTGATTGACCTGCGTTAAGTCCAAATGTCGGGCCAGCAAGTCAAAGCTGAAGAGCTGAATATCCATCTTGGCGTTTCTGTTCTGAATGTGGTTAGTTGTCAATCCTCCCATTTATGTCTCTCCAACAACGCTTCATTATGACTTTTTGGTTTCATCGGCCAAATTCCTCCTTCAACTTTTTGAGAAGAAAAATACCTGGCAATTCAGGCACGGAGCAGATGTTAAGTTTGAAGTCTTTGCTTTTCCCTCTCTCTGTCTCTCTCTCTCTGTGTCTGTCTGTCTCTCTTTCTGTGTGTCTCTCTCTGTATGTGTGTGTGTGTGTGTCTCTGTCTCTCTGTCTCTCTGTCTATGTGTATTTCTCTGTGCATGTCTCTCTCTGTGTCTCTGTCTCTCTCTGTCTGTCTCTCTGTCTGTCTGTCTCTCTCCCTCCTTAAGCAGCCCAAAATGTGAACATTTTTGATCAAAATGACAGCTTGGGAAGAGCTTGGTCCTTCCTGTGAGGCTGCTGGGGAAGAGATAACTAGCTACAAAGCAGGGATTTACAAGAAAGTGGTTGCCGTCCCCTCTAAAGCTTGCTCTCCTGTAGCAAACTCCAATTACTGGTTTATTTTTATCCCTTTCCAGAGAGATGGATACATCGCCCTCCACAGCAGAATGCAGAAGCGTTCTGAACCTGTTGGAGGCTGGCATTTTGGCTACTGATAGTCTACTAAATTATTAGAGTTGCAAATAGTTGTGTGTGGGTGTAAATCAAAAGTCTTAGTAGAGGAGAATATTTGTAGCTCAGGGTTGAAATGAGGGGTCCTTCATTTTCTCTGGGCTTGGTGGTTTTCTTGCAGACGTTTCATGACCCAGCTTGGTAACATCATCATTGCTAGTAAGGAGGGGATTTTGTGGAGAAGAGGAGGGGAGGAGAGGGAGGAAGAGAGGGAGGAGGAGGAGGAGGACAGTGGGTTATTGGTTCTCTCTCTGAGTTTTGTGGTTTTCTTGCTGACATTTCATGACCCTAACTAGGGAACATCATCAGTGCTACAAGGGAATGGGTTTTTTGGAGAGGAGGAGGAGGAGGAGGAGGAGGAGGAGGAGGAGGAGGGGGAGGAGTGTTCCCTGGTTGTTTCAATGTTGACCTGTACTGGCTCTTACTTCTTCTAAGTTATCATTTCTGTAGTTCCTTTCCTTTTTTAAAAAAAAAATGCAATTTGTTGTTATCTGAATTTCTTCTATTCTGCTACCACTCGTTTTTAGGGTCTTCTATTTTTACCATTTTTCTGAATCTCTTTCATTTTTCTGCATCCCTGAATATTTGATTTCTGGCAGTGAATCTCCTTTGATCTGCTCATTGTTGTTCAGTGACATTTGAGTGTAGATAAATTCTTTTCCGATGTTCAAACATTTGCTTTAAGTATAACCGCTTAGTTGCTTCTAATTTAAAACAGCAGACCATAAAGGTGTGAATTTCAAATAGAAATGTTGGATTCAGTTATGGTCGTAAGTCAAGGACATATCTAGTACATATCTAGGACCTGGTTGTACATCCATATCTTCTAAGTCCTATTGCCTACTTGTTGACAGATGCCCCAAAACTCTGACATTGTCCTTGTTGATTCAGTTGATGGCCAATCCGGTATAGAATTCTTTCTTTCTGTTTTCTCACCTTATTAAATGGCTTGGCGGAGACACTTAATCTGGCTGAGGGGCATGATGGCGCAGCGGTTAAAAATATTGAGCTTGTTAGCTCAGGTTTGAGACCCGATATTGTCAGCTGCTGGCCCCTCCAACAACCGAATCGAAGGAGGAGGAGGAGGAGGCGTGGGAGTCAGAGTCAGAATCAAGGCAATCTGAGAGCTCCTAGGTGGAAGAGGGAATAGAGCTGTCAGAGAGAGAGAGAGAGAGACAGAGGCAGAGCTTGGGCCGTCCTCAGATGGAGAGTCAACAGTCCCCAAGTTTAGAGGTGGTTGATGAGGAAGAAGAGGAACAGCTGTGTCCAGTGCCTGACATGTGGATGCACAGAAGGCAGAGGAGAGCAGTGGAAATCTATGGGCCGGTCCTTGGGATGGAAGAACCACCACTGCCAGCTAAGTCCTACCCTAGCTCTGGGGATAAAAGGCAGCGGGCAGAGATGAATAGATGTGACAGACAACTTTTTATCTCCCTGCTGGTCAGCCACTGATAGCCTGAACTTCCAAATCCTGTCTGAAACTATATCGTAATTCTTTCTTGGAAACTGCAGCGCTGAGAGTTGGAGGCGCCGTCGGAGCATGTGTGTGTGTGTGTCTCCACTGCTGGAAAAAGAGTGAGTTCACCTTCCAGGACTTCCACTACGAGTGTGGTGAGAGAGAGAGAGAGAGAGAGAGAGAGAGAGAGAGAGAGAGAGAGAGAGAGAGAGAGAGAGAGAGAGAGAGAGACTGACTCCTGTTATGTTGGAGACATTTCAGGGGAAGGGGAGCGAGCTTCGCTTTCCATAGGCACTTAGAAACTTCATTAGCCTGCTGTGTGTGTGTGTGTGTGTGTGTGTGTGTGTGTGAGAGAGAGAGAGAGAGAGAGAGAGAGAGAGAGAGAGAGAGAGAGACTCTTTGCCAGGGTTGCTGGCGTTTCTATTAAAGGGAATGTTTAGTTAAAAACAGCATTCTAGCATTCTTTTTATGTTTGGGAACTGGGTCAAAACACTCAAGCTCTGTGGAATGGAATGCGCTCTTGTTCCTTGTTCCAGCTCTTGCCCACCTAGCAGTTCGAAAGCAAGCAAATGCAAGTAGATAAATAGGTACCACTTCGATAGGAAAGTAACAGCGTTCCGTGCATTTCAGCATAGGGTCATGTTGGCCACATGACCACAGAAGCATCTCTGGGAGAGCGCGGAGAATGTAGTCCTCCCGTCTGTGGTCCATGGGGCCCCAGAAAAGTCAGACATGACTTAGCAGCTGAACAACAACAACAAAAAAATCCTATAAGTGTCCAGGTTGGACTCTCCAAGCTTGGCAACTTTAAGCCTGGAGGACTTCAACTCCAGAATTTCTTCATCTTCAACTCAACTCCCAGAATTCCCAACTTAACTTCAACTGTAATTCCCGGAATAGGAGTTGAAGTCAGGGATGAGCTTCAAAAATTTTAGCAATGGGGTTATCTGCCCAGTTACTGGGTGGACATAGCCATGATGGGTGTGGCCTAGGCAGTCTCCTACACCATGGTGGGAGGGGTGTTTTTGCCTTCCCAGGGGTCTGGAGGCTTTCCTCAAGCCTCTGGGAGGGCAAAAATTGCCTTCCTGGGCTCTGGAGGCTCTCTGGAAGCTAGAAACGGACACATTTCCGGCCTTCCTGAACTTCCGGGAAGCCAATTTTTTTGCCCTCCCCAAACCTCTGTGCACGCCCTGCCCTTACCTGCATCCAAAATGGGCCACATAGGGACTCCTGGGAGGGGCGGGGTGGGGTGGATGGGGCCAGCCAGGAGTGGGATTTGTGGGTTTTCTGAACTGCACAGAATCTTAGCCAGAATAGAATAGAATAGAAGAAGAGAAGAGAAGAGAAGAGAAGAGAAGAGAAGAGAAGAGAAGAGAAGAGAAGAGAAGAGAAGAGAAGAGAAGAGAAGAGAAGAGAATGCACAATAGAATAGAATAGAATAGAATAGAATGCAGAATAGAATAGAATGCAGAATAGAATAGAATGCAGAATAGGATAGAATAGAATAGAGAAGAAAAGAGAATGCACAATAGAATATAAAACAGAATGGAATGGAATGGAATGGAATAGAATAGAATAGAATAGAATAGAATAGAATAGAATAGAATAGAATAGAATAGAATAGAATAGAATAGAATAGAATAGAGAAGAGAATGCAGAATAGAATATAGAATAAAATAGAATAGAATGCAAAATAGAATAGAATGCAGAATAGAATAGAATAGAATAGAATAGAGAAGAGAAAGAAGAGAAGAGAAGAGAAGAGAAGAGAAGAGAAGAGAAGAGAAGAGAAGAGAAGAGAAGAGAAGAGAAGAAGAGAATGCACAATAGAATATAGAATAAAATAGAATAGAATAGAATGCAAAATAGAATAGAATAGAATAGAACAGAACAGAACAGAACAGAATGCAAAATAGAATAGAGTGTAGAATAGAATAGAATAGAATAGAATAGAATAGAATAGAATAGAATAGAATAGAATAGAATAGAATAGAATTCTTTATTGGCCAAGTATGATTGGACACACAAGGAATTTGTCTTGGTGCAAACGCTCCCTGTAGAGGGTGTTCCAAACCCCTGCGAACCCACAGCGGCCCACCCCTGGTTGAAGTCCAGGCTTAAATTTGCCAGAGTTGGAGACTCCTGGTCCAAGTTAGATAACCAGCAGCACCTTTGGCCGAACTCAGAAAGCAATTGATATTCAGCGCCTAGAGATATGTATTAAGTATACGTTTCAATATTCTTAAGTCCTGTGGCAATTAGGCGCGCTTGTGTTTTTCAGACTTTGAGCCCTCTTCAATTATCTGTGAGAATGGATGAGATGTGCCAGGGAGCCCGGGGCTGTTATTGAAACGTTCCTGATGAAATCATAACTCAGACCGCCAAATTGGGACTAATGAGTGGGAGAGGCGCTTTTCAGCCACCGAATGTTAATACCGGTAAGTAAAGAAACAAACATCATTTATAAAAAATCAGGCGGGTCCCTTCCCTCCACTGCTCCAACCACTGGCCTTGTTTGCTTATTACCGGCAAGTGTAGTTAAGTCTGAATTATTTATGGCCATATTTCACCACAGGCTGAACCCGTGTCCTGGAGTCAGTATTTCATAGAAGGAATGAGGTCCGGCTAATGTTGGGATCTCGCTCTCATCCTTTCCCAATTTTTCTTCTTCGAGATTCAACGAGGAGGCATTCAAGTTCAAGTCTTTGAGGCAGTGGTAGGATTCCAAAAATTTTATTACGAACAGTTCTTTGAGCATGGCTTGGTAGGCGTGGCAGGGGAAGTCTACCGCAACATCCCATTCCCTCCCCACCCCACTAACCTGCTTTCCAGCTCCGTTCTCCTGGGCAGGGCAACCAAAGGAGATCCAACTGATCAGCTGGAACGTGGGAGGCAGAGACTAGATGGGGACGGGGCCAGTCAGAGGTGGCGTTTGCTGGTTCTCTGAACTACTCAAAATGTCCGCTACTGGTTCTCCAGAACTGGTTGGAATTGGCTGAATACCACCTCTGCTTTGAGGTCTTCTGAAGCATAGGAGAAGCGATGGTTAGGATCCAAGGGTATCTACAGGGACATCAAAAAAAGACAAGATGGCAGTAATGGCGACCCAGTGAAGGTCCCAGTTTTTTTAAATTATTTTGCACGGGAGATTTGTTTTTTTTAAAAAGAGGTGGGTCTTAGATCACCCAGTCATCTCCACCATCTTGACTTTTGTGTCTATCTGAGTCTCCACCCTTCATGCAGCTTGCTCCTTATGCAAAACTTTATTTTGGAGAAGAAAACAAGAGGCACACAGCACAATATAATAGATACTGCATTAAGAACAGGACCTGATGTACAACAGCATCAAAGAACAATGGTTGAGGCATGCTGTCAGAAGAGCAGGAACCAGAAATGTGTCTCTCCCAGGAGGAGGAGGAGGAGGAGGAGGAGGAGGAAGATGGAGGAGAAGGAGAAGGAAGGTGGATAAAGAGGCAGAGGAGGAGTGGGAGAGGAAGGAGAAGAAGGAGAACCTGGCTTCTCCATTGACTTTGCTTGTCAGAAAGTCATAAATGTTGATCGCGTGACATGACCCTGGGACACCATAAGCACCATAAATATGAATCAGTTGCCAAGCGATCACGTGACCCTGAGGAGGCTGCAACAATCCTAAGTGTGAAAAATAGTCATAAGTCACTTTTTTCAGTGCCATTGTAACTTTGAAGTGTCATTAAATGAACTTTTGTATGTCAAGGATTACCTGTAGTGGGGTAACTAGACCCATAACGCAGCTTAGCAAAGAACAGCTTTGTGTATTTCCAATGTTGTGGCTTGTGGCACGGTTCAGAGCGCACTGTGTATTTTGCGAGTGCCATTCTCTTTCCTTCTCAGGCCTGAATGCTTATTTATTTCCATTTGGGGAAGCTAATCTCACTGCTTTCTTATGATTTATCACTCCAGCTGGCCCAACCATAATTGTTCTATTTCTGTTAAGGATGGTTTTATCTCCAGTAGCATCAAGAGAATGGAAGTGAAGGCTCCATTTTTTAAAATATGTACTGGGAAGAGATGCAATGAATATTTATAGCCCTCTAAAATATTTAGAATGTTTAAATATATATATATTTATATATATATATATATTCCACTCAGTGTAATTGCATTTGAATAGCAAATTCATGTTTTTATCACTGAACATTTCTATGTGCGCTCTCTCATTCGTTCTCTTGCTCTATTTCTCTCTTTTTTCTTTCCCTGACACACATATACACTCTCTCTCTCTCTCTCTCTCTCTCTCTCTCATTCTATCACACAGAAATTCTCTCTCTTTCCCTCTCTCATTCTCTCTCTCTCATTCTCTCATTCTTTTGCACCCAAATTTTCTCTTTCCCTCTCATTTGTTCCCTCTCTCAGTCTCTTTCTCTCTCTCTCATTCCCTTTCTCTCCCATTCTCTCTCTCTCTCTCTCTGTCTTACACACATCCTTTCTCTTTCTCTCCCTCATTCTCTCACTCTCTCATTCTCTTATACATACATATTCTCTTTCTCTCTCATTCTCTCTCTCATTCTCTCTCTCATTCTCTCTCTCATTTGGTCTCTCATTCTCTCTCTCGATCTCTCTTCATCTTTCTCGCTATTTCTTTCCTTTCTTATCCTTCTCTCTCTTTCTCTCTCTCCATTGTTTGCCCCTCTCTCTTTCTCTCTTTCTCCTTTTTGATAATTTACTCCTGACAAAGGTTGCAAATCAGTGCTGCCAGGTTGTGTGAGGCTCTCAAAGCCATAGACATACAGCACAATCTGTGTGGAAAGGGTTTTAAACTGACAGTCACAAGGCAGCCCAAGTTAATCTGCCGGATTATCAAAGATTGCAGGTGAACGAAGAAAACTCAGCAGACCACAAAGCTGGCAGAAATTGAGACATTACAAGAATCGTGGAAATAGGCCAATTGCAATGAAATTATAGAGGTAAGGAGAAATGCACCCAGGAGTTGAGTTCAGCCTCTGGAGAGTATGTGAATAAATCAAATCATTGAACATTTTTTTGTAACAATAAAAATAGAATGGAATGGAATGGAATGGAATGGAATGGAATGGAATGGAATGGAATGGAATAGAATAGAATAGAATAGAATAGAATAGAATAGAATAGAATAGAATAGATATTCTGCTGCCCCAAATTTAAATCTGAAACCACTATAAAAGTCTGACTCACAGATGGACACTATACAGAAGCCTGATGATGGCAGATGAGATTCTGCCGAAATGTTGCTACAACTTTAAATATATATATATCGAAATGACCATCAGAGCCCTACTATTTCCAATATTATTATTATTATTAACATGCTCTGATGCTAAAGGGTTCTACTCCCCCTCCCTACCTGAAAAGAAATATGTTCCAAATGCAAAACACAAGCAGAGGAGAGGAGTTTCAGTTTCAGTTTTAGTTTCACAGCAGCAACCAGCTTTAGTACAGAACAGTTGAGCTAAGCCATGCATGCCCAAGCTCCTTGCTGTCTCCTTCTTGCTCACACAGCAAATACTGCTTTAGTTTCCAAACAGCCCCCAACTCTCTTACACACTGACAGGATGCTAGCCAGATGAATATCGATGGATGCTGGTAGGCAGAGGCATAATTTTCCCCCCTTATTTTTCTCCCCAAGAACTAAGGCCGACCACATACCGTGTTTCTCCAACAATACGGCCTCCACCAATAGGAAAGCCCAGCATGATTTCTAGGCCTGAGGTAAAATTAAGCCCTGCCCCCCAAAATTTAGGCCTATTTAATCCATGCGTTTACCCTCCATTTCTCACATTGTTCATTAAAACTACACGAGGTGAAGAGAAATGCGGGGCAAGCGGGGGAGAAAACTTGCCTTTAGGAGCTCCCTGCACGTAGAATACCCCAATCTACTACTGATAGAACATCGGCCGATAGAAGCTCCCCAAAGGCAGAGCCACCAGCCGCTTCTATCGGCCGGTAGAAGCAGCCTCAGAGCAAGTGCCCCATGCACACTCCCTTCGCCACAAACCCGCTTTTACCAGCCGATAGAAGCGGCTGGTGACTCTGCCTTTGGGGAGCTTCCATTGGTCGATACAAACGGCTTCGTGGCGAGGGGAGTGCGTCTGGGCGCTCACCCCAAGACTGCTTCTACCGGCCTGTAGGTTTCCTCCCCCACCTGCACCCCCACTTAGAGCGGCCCATGTGCACTCAACTCTCCCCGAGGCCGCTTCTACCAGCTGATAGAAGCGGCTGGTGACTCTGCCTTCCGGGAGCTTCCCATCAGCTGATAGAAGCGGCCTCGTGGAGAGGTGACTGCGCATGGGGCACTCTAGGTTGGGGTGTATGTGGGAGAGGAAATTAAGTCACCCCCAAAAAGACGTCCTAGCCATTTTTTCGGGGCTCCAAAAAAAAAAAAAAAAAAGACCCGGCCTTATTTTATGAGAAACACAGTAGTTTTGTACCAAAGCACGGGTATCGAACTAGCAGAATATATATACACACACATCTATGCACATGCAAGGGAGGAGGGAAAAAAACCGCCAAGACCTGCAGCTCTCCAAACATCCCAGTAATTGGCAGAATGTAGATCATTAACTACTGCCGCTCGGCGAAAAACTCGGAGACGAAAATGAGATTTTTGTTTGGCTGAAATGAAAGGGAAAACAGAGCAAGGCGCTCATTATGTGAAACAATGGTTCTTTGAAATTTCAAATAAAGCAGGGATTTTCTTCTCCCCAAGAGAGGGGTGGATATGATTCATTAATAAACGGAAACTCGGAAAAACAAAGGATGGTTTTGTGCCTTGGGAGATGCCTCATCAAAACGATATCATCGGGATGATGAAATAGAGGAATGTAAGTCCCAGTAATCCTTTAGAAGGGGGAAATGTGGCTTGAAAAGAAATCTTGGTAATTGCCACCAACATTTGACCTCATCAGGTCTTTGCTTCGTTCCAGATGGTCTCATTGGGGGTGAGATATGAAAACATTGTCTCCATTTGCTATTCCATCCAGAATGCAGCACTTCAACCCTGGTTTAAATTGCCTGTCCGCATTACCCTGGCATAGGGACAATGCCAGTTAAGGGCGAAGTCTTGCATTATGTACAAAGGATCTATTGGCCAAATGTTAAGACAGTTGCAAGCACTCTACCGCATGGTAGTTATACAATTTAACCCTAAACAAATACAGATGGGCCTTTAGAAGAGCTGTGGTGGTGCAGCGGTTAGAATGCAGTATTGCCGGTAATTCTGCAGACTGCCAGCAGTTTGATTCTGAATGGCTCAAGTTGACTCATCCTTCCATCCTTCTGAGGTCAGTCAATGGAGGACCCAGATTGTTAGGGGCAAGAGGCTGACTCTGTAAACTACTTAGAGAGGACTGTAAAGCACTGTGGAATAGTATGTAAGACTAAGTGTTGTTGCTATTGCTTGGCCTAACAAAGTATGCTTGGCCTAACAAAGAGAAAGCTTAATGCAGACAAGGCAAATATTTCCAATAGTTGACGGACTCTGAATACAGAATAATAAAGTTGGGAGGGACTTTGGAGGTCTTCTAGTCCAGCCCTCTGCTCAGGCAGGAAACCCTATACCATTTCAGACAAGTGGTTGACCAATCTCTTCTTAAAAACTTCCAGTGTTGGAGCATTCACAAACTTCTGGAGGAAAGTTGTTCCCTGATTATACGTTCTCATGAAATTTCTCCTTAGTTCTAGGTTGCTTCTCTCCTAATTTTCATCCATTGTTTCTTATCCTGCCTCCATGTGCTTTGGAGAATGGGTTAAGTCCAGGAGCGGGTTTCTACTGGTTCTGTCCACCTCTGTAGAACCGGTAGCTCTGAAGAGCAGCAGACATAGAACCGGTTCTATGTCTGCTGATGTTTTTACTCACCTGCCCACCCAGGCTCTTACCTGACCCCTATTTCCTGATTTTTCAACTTCAGCTGCTGAATGAGGCACAGCTGCAGTTAAAAAAGCAGGAAAAGAAGGCTGTTTCAAAGGCTGCATCTCTGCACACAGCATGCTGATGACGATTTACAGGTGTGCGGCTCACAGCACGCAGGGAAGCTCGTAAATCCCGAACGGGTGATTAACCCTGTTGTATCCCTCCCCTGGTTCACTCCCTCTTCTCTCAAAGAGAAGAGGGCATAGATTTATTTTTTTTCTTCCATAGCACCTGAGGACAAGACAAAAAGCAATAGGTGGAAGATGATCAGAGGCAGATCCAACCTGGAAAATAAGAGGAATTTCTTGACACTGAGATTAATCAATGGAACAGCTTGCTTTCTGGAGCTGTGGGTGCTCCATCGCTGGAGGTTTTCAAGAAACAATTGCCAACCATTTATCCTAGATGGTTTCATGATTCCTGACATGGGCAGTGGGTTGGATTAGGGGACTTATAAGATCCCTTCCAAGGACTCAGTGGTGAGATTCAAAAAAAATTACTACCAGTTCTGTGGCCGTGGTTTGGCAGGCGTGGCTTGGTGGATGTGGCAGGGGAAGGATACTGTAAAATCCCCATTCTCTCCCCACTCCAGGGGGAAGATTATTGCAAAATCCCCATTCCCTCCACTAACCTGCTTTCCAGCTCCTGTGCAGGGCAACAAAAGAAGACCCAGCAACAAAAGAAGACCCAGCCTCCCAGCTGGGACTTGGGAGGCAGAGAATAGATGGAGATGGGGCCAGTCAGAGGTGGTATTGGGCCAGTTCTCCGAACTACTCAAAATTTCTGCTACCGATTCTCCAGAACTGGTCAGAACCTTCTGAATACCACCTCTGCTTCCAGCCCTATGATTCTCTGATTCTGTTATTATGCAACTTCATGACTCTATGATTGTTTTCCAGAGCTCACTTTTATGTCCTTCCTGAATCTCATTTTCTTCTATGAAAGCATTCACCTGTAACTGTTCAATTTTGATATTTAGTACCCTGGTGTATCTGAGAACAATATGTTGGACAGGTTGTCTCATAACAATCTAAATACAAAATATAAATAAATCCAACTCTAACTGAGCAGCTGGATCTGTCTAACCAACACAGGAGACATCTCAGGATGATGTGCTTGGTGCTCTCTGAACTTGGTTGTTTTCTTGCAGACGTTTCATTACCCAACTAGGTAACCTCATCAGTGCTGGCTGATGATTAGCCCTGATGTTGTTATCTGGTTGGATTCAACCCTGAGCTACATATATTCTCTTCTAGTGAGACATCTCAGTGTCTTGACTGATCACGCAAATGCCCACAAAACAACCTATTTAAAGGCCATTTCCTCTAAGTCAACTATTTCTTACAAAACCAAGGCCATCTGACCTGGATTTCTTTTCTGGATGAGGAGGCTTGCAGCTCCAATATACAATAAACAATCCCATCTGTAGCCACGAAAAATAGTGTTAATTCCCACCCTACCTCATCCTCATTTTCAGAAGCTTTGCTGCTCCAAACAGCATCTGCTTTGGTTCTTCATTTTTAGCTCTGGAACAAGACATTCTTCAAAACAACAGACTGTTGTCTGTGGTCAGCCTGGCAGGCAAGATGGATGCTTTGCAACAAAGCTTGCTTTGGGACAAGATTGGGGTGGGCTTTTAAAAAGCACAGAGGTTTTTCTTGAGCCGAGCCATCAACTGACCATATTTGTCTCTGGAGATTCTCAGTCATCCAAGTCATGGTTGTCCCAAGGGTGCTTTTGCAAAAGGCAACAGGACTTCGTTTTTCCTTAAAGAAGTTTTGCTTCTCATCCAAGAAGCCTCTTTAGTTCTGACTGAGTGGTAGAAGAATTCATATTCCTTGTAGACATCTGGTCACTAACACTCTTTCTGAGAATTGTTGAGGCCCCTTGGAGGTTATCTCTGTCCTCAGGGTCACTTGAACAGTGCAAGTGGGTGTGGAACCTTCTTGGAACTGATGAAAGAAACAGCTGTGTTTACAACACGGTCCTTTCAGCAGTTCCAAGAATGTTGCACACTCATTTGCACTATTCAGGTGACCCTGAAGGCACAGATGAAACTCCCAGTGGCCTCAACGACTCTCTAAAAAGAATGCAAATGACCAGCTGTCTGCAAGGAATATAAATCCTTCCATTCCCCACCATCCAGTCAGAGCTGAAGAAGCTTCTTGGATGAGAAGTGAAACGTCTTCAAGGAAAAACAAAGGAAGTCCAGTTGCCTCCTGAAAAAGCACCTTTCCGACAACTGCACCTTTGCGACAACCCTCTAAACTTTGCATGCTGAACCACATCATCAACCTAGCCATCTACCAAAGCTTACCACAGCACTGCCCCCCCGCCCCCCTCAGTTAAGTAGGAGTGATTGGAAGATGTTCTCCTGCCAACTGGTGACTTTTGGCACAAGAAGACCAACCCTTATCTTAATCCATCAACTCCATCTTTGGAGATTGAGGATGGAAGCGTGAAGAAGAGGACTTAGACAACCAGCTAAATAGGAGCCAGCCATGTGCAGCAGCAGCCCAAAAAGCCAATGCAATCCTAAGTTGCATTAACAGAGGGATGCAATCGAGATCAAGTGAGGTACTAATTGTTAGATCATGGGAATGAGACTCAGGACACCAGCATAGTAACCAGTCTTCTGTCTAGGACTGAGATGAAGAAACCGCGGCAGCCCTTTTACAGTAGGGCTGCTCACGGCTGTGGCCAATGACGGCTTGCCGAGTTTCCCACTGTCATGGACCAACCAATCATAGGTAAGTATGCTAATACGTAACACTAATACCATTCTATAAAGCCTTAGTAAGACCACACCTAGAGTACTGCATCCAGTTTTGGTCACCACACTATAAAAAAAATGTTGAGAGTCTCGAAAGAGTGCAGATAAGAACAACAATTAGGGGACTGGAGACTAAAACATTGATGAACAGTTGCAAGAACTGGGCATGGATAGTCTAGTGAAGAGAATGACCAGGAGAGAGAGGATCGCAGAGTTCTAATATCTGTAGAGCTGCCACAGAGAGGAAGGGGTCAAGCTATTTTCTAAAGCACCCAAAGGCCAGACAAGGAACAATGGATGGAAACTGAACAAGGAAAGATTTAACCTGGAAATAAGGAGAAACTTTCTGACAGTGAGAACCAATGGAACACCTTGCACTCAGAAGTTGTGAGAGCACCATCACGTGAGACTTTCAAGAAGAGATTGGACTGCCATTTGTCAGTAATGGTGCAGGGTCTCCTGCTTGGGCAGGGGGTTGGACTAGATGACCTACAAGGTGCCCTTCAACTGTGATTATCTGTTATCTGAATTTTCCATTTGTCTCATGATTCATAATTTCTGACATTGATGGGACAATGAATGCATGACTCAATAATTTCCTGTTATCACCAAAATTCACCTTTTGCATGCAATGCCTTCTCTTCTATTTACAAACTCAGCAGAACAACCAAGAAAGAGTTGTGTGGGGCCTTTGTGTGTGAGTATATTCTGCATTTTCTTCGTCATAAGCCAATTTGATCTCTGCTTCAATGCACCCCTGTCTGTGCTTCCTTTGGCCTCATAATATTTTCCTTTTTTAAAAAAAGTAATCTTTTTGTATCTACATTCTCTTAGTGCGGTCCCACTTCCACATGGCAGAATACGGTGCAAATGTCAGAGTAATTTTGGCAATTACTGCTAGTCTATTTCCACTTAGGAGAGACTGCAGATGAGACCCCACTTAGCTGTTTGAAGGCACCATGAATGTCACCCAGACATGGTCAATCTATCAGTATTCCTCCCACACAAGTCTTCTTCTCACAACATGGTTAACCCTTGCAGTGAGTTACCCAGGGAGTTCTCCTTAACCAGAGCTTCAAAAAATATCCAATCCCATTAATAGAAGAGACTATTCATCATTGGCCAAATGTGATTGGACACGCAAACAAAAACATGATTAATCATAAATCATAAGATGCAATCATAGACCATAAGGTACAACCAGCAAAGTGATGCTCATAAGATAGGAGTAGGCAACAGGAAAGATGAGAAGGACAATAGTAATACAGTCCTATTACAGGATTAGATATCCTTAGGCATAGGACAGTTGCTGTGGGAGTTAGGTGTTTAGCAGAATGATGGCACTGTTGATGAGGAATCTGGAGAAAGCATAGAAGGTGAGAAGAAATATCCATCTGGTTTAGTTCCAAGCCGGGCAAAAGACACTGGAAACATGGAGGCTGATTGGAAAGATGGTTTAATGGTGAAACAGAACCACATGGATTCTGGCCAGCTGACCACATGGAGTTGAAAATGAGGGTTTTTTTATACCTTCTTTTAGGCTTTGCACTTGAGGATCCCATTTCTGAACAAGAACATGTATTCTATTGGCTGTTGTCAGACTTCCATGGGGTCACGTAGGGGTCATAGCTGGCTCTAGAGGCAAAGTACAAATCATAGGTGTTTGTCTGAGTTAAGTTTGAATGAAGTTTGGACTGCTGAGATGATGCAATGAAGAGACTTGTGTTCTGAAAGGGTGTTGGGCAATTCCTATTATGGCTTAATGGCTTTGTCCTGGATTGACTCTTGGGTGAGGGTATCTGCTTATGAATAGAGCTATCTGGTTTTCAATATGCTGTTTATCTCCTGTGTGCTGACATCTGCTTAGGGCTATTAAGAGAGGTGGGGGCTGTTTTCTCTAAAAAAAAAAAAAAACATGTTTCTCCATTTCTCATCCAGGGAAATATAATATTCTGCCTTTTTAATATTTCTCATAGTATTTCCTTCTTCTAGGAGAGAGGTGGGTGCTAACTTACTAGAACTCCATTATCTCTGCAAACCTTCAAGGCCATGGAAAGTTGCCAGGAGAACAGCCAGTGTCCTTAAGGGACCACCCAAAAGTACCAAGAACGTACTTAACTATTTGAGCGACTTCTGCTTCTTTTTACCTTATCTATCCTGTGCCAGCCTTTCTGGATGACTTCTTTATCTATTGTATGCCAGCCTTGCTGGGTGGATTACTTATATAATAAAAGAGTATAAATGCAAGCATTTCTGGTTCCTCGGGGTGTTCTTTCCACAAAAGGAGCCCGTCTTTACTCAGCTGAATAAACGCGTATGTCAGTGTTCCAGCAAACCTCCATTCCAGCCAATAACTCCGAGACAGACATCTCTCAAAAGTTCCTTTTTATTTGGATAGTAACTGGCACAACTGTGGAATCCTGAATCTGAAAGTTCCGGGCTTCCTTACAATAAGTAAAAACTACAAATCCATCCCCCGCACCCATCACCACACCATATGGCCCAATCACCATCTGTCCCAAGTTAAGACTTCCTTTCACTATGCGCAACACGACTTGACCTTGAATCAGAAAAAGAATGTTAGTATGTCTAATTAGAATTACTCCAATGAATTCCCCCTTCCCACTTTCCTAGGCTCAGTTGTGGCAGCGTGGGAGCATCGGATCTCAATATGGCTTCCAAAGCTGTCAGCGTAAACTTAAAGGCAACGTCTGGTATTCTGTCTCTATTTTACCAAGCTGCACTGTCAACTCATAAAACATTTACAACTTCCAAAACTAAACGGGATTTATTTGGGGTAACTGCCAGAATCCTGACACACATCTCAGAACCGGCACAACACCACAAGGGAAAAAACTGTACTTGTATCTAATTGTTTTGAACATGGAATGCTCCATAGCAGGGGTGTCAAACTCAACGGCCGTGAGCCGGATCTGGCCCATGAGGTGCTTAAATCTGGCCCGTGCAGCCGGCCTGGAAATATCAAAGGAATGGACTACAATGCCTCTGGCAGGTAAAACGAGCTGCGTGCGGCTCCCCTGCACATTGTTTTCACCCACCATGGCCTCCTGCAGCACTCTACCAGCTAAAAACCAGGCCAAAACCAGGGCCAAAACCAAGCTGAACAATATGCCAAAAACGGGCCCAAAACAGGCCCAAAATGGATTGAAAAACATGTTCGGAATATTGCAGTGCCAGAAAAGTACACACAGATGACTGAGGCTTCATTTAACTTCTTTATAAACACATAAAGTAAATTTTACAATACCAGTTGTAGATTTCTCCAACATGGAGCGAACTCTATACAGAAGCAGACATCAGTTTCACTTTAGTTCAGCAGGCAAGCAAAACACACAGCAGAGGAGAAAAGCGGGTTCAATTTCAACAGACAGACTCAGATCTTAACATAGCTTCAGTGCTGCAGAGCTTAATATAGAGCAATGCCTAGGCTACTTCTAGTTTCACTTTCCAGCCTAGGCTACTTCTAGTTTCAATTGCCAAACGGTTCTCATTGTCTGACTTAGTTGCTCTGCCTATTCATTGGCTGACCTTGTTAACATGCTCTATTCCAATTCATGAATATACTCTGACAAAATGGGCCAAAAAACAGGCCCAAAATGGGCTAAGAGTGGGCCAAGATCAGACCAGGCGGCCTGTTTTGGCTGGTAGAGTATTGCAAGAAGCATCCCACAGGGGTGGGATTCTACAGGTTCTCACCTATTCGCTAGGACCAGTTGTTAACACTCTAAGCAGTTTGGAGAGCCAGTTGTTAGAAGAAATTACTGGCCTAATCCTGTAAGGAAGGCAGGAAGGAAACATTCTGGTGTTGATTACAGAAACTGCCTCTCCATTAACCTTTATTCCATTCTTGGCAGGACTAGACTTCCTGTCTCAGGAACCTCTCTGGAGTTTTTTTCCCCTCCTTTGCTGATACTTTGCTTGCATGGAGTGACCATTCAAAGTTACAATGGCACTGAAAAAAGTGACTTATGACCGTTTTTCACACTTACGACTGCTGCAGCATCCCCACAGTCATGAGAGGCCAGGCGAGGAGATGCGTGCCTTAATGTGAGTGATATTGAGTTGGCCACACCCAGCCAGTTACATGACCACCAAGCCACGCCCACCAACATAGCCACGCCCACAGAACCGGTTGTTAAAAATTTTGAATCCCACCCCTGGCATTCCTCCCTACCCTCCCCCAGCCCCCCTGCCATCACCAGCCCAGAGAGGAGAACTAAAATGCTGATCTGGCCCTCAAAGAAATCCAGTTTGATACCCTTGCTTTATAACATCGTCCTGAGGGGAGAAGTTGAAACAGTTTATGTCCAAGATGTGAGGGGCCTGTAGATATTTTTTTCAATCCTTTTTCTGGCTCATACAGTATACAGGTCCTCAATGGAAGGCAGGCTGGTTGCAATTGTTTTTTTTTATTATTATTATTTTTCCTGCAGTCCTAACTATCCATTGAAGTCTGTGCCTGTCCTGAGTTAAAAGTCCTTGCCAAAGACCTGATTTCATTTGTCCCCCACCTCTTTTGTATAGCCCACCTCCCTTCCTTCTCCCTGTAACTCCTGAGATTTCAGCTCCAGCATGTCGGCATCTGGTGTTCGCCGTCCCAAGATCACGTTGTGTGCATCACAATGTCACCGTGCATATGGCAAGACTTATGCCTGTTTCGGTCAACAGATGCATTGTTTGCACAATGGTGGCAGGGTGCATATAACATTTCTTCCTCCTGCATCCTTCTATGAATGCCCATCTGTTGGACAGGGTGTTATCCCCCACCCAATTTCTTCATTCAGATATCCTATAGTAAGATTTGGGTTGGTTGGTTGATTTTTTTCTTGTAAGAGTCAGCAAAATGAAAAAGGATTGTGCTTTTGACAGACAAGGAACGTCATGAATTAGCTTGACCATGTAGTAATATTCCTGATCTTCTTATGAGTATACCTTTATTGCTTGTATCTTAGGACCCATATTAATTGTTTCATTTAGTATCGTACCTGGTGTGATTTATGTTGATTGCTTGTTTAGTATCCTGAGTGTTTGATCTTATGATTTATGATTAATGTATTTTATGACTATAACCATGATTTACCACTTGTGGCTTGTCTGTGCACTTATGCATTGGAGACAAATTCCTTGTGTGTCCAATCACACCTGCCCAATAAAGAATTCTATTCTGTTCTGTTCTGTTCTGTTCTGTTCTGTTCTGTTCTGTTCTATTCTATTCTATTCTATTCTATTCTATTCTATTCTATTGTTCTGTTCTCTTCTCTTCTGTTCTGTTCTAATTCTATTCTATTCCTCTTCCTATTCCATTCCACTCCACTCCATTCCATTCCATTCCATTCCATTCCATTCTATTCTATTCTATTCTATTTTATTCTATTCTATTCCATTCTATTCTATTCTAATATTCTATTCTATAGAACTGTCAAGTTTTCAATTCTGTGAAACAATTGCAACAAGAATAACACACAGAAGCATATACAGGGAGAGAGAGAGAGAGAGAGAGAGAGAGAGAGAGAGAGAAAGAGAGAGAGAGAGAGAGAGAGAGATTTAAAACCTCTCCCCCCCACACCCCTCAAAATCCCAAAGAAACAAAAAATCTCACAATACACAAAACAATCAAAACATTTTTTTTAAAAGTGCATTTTAAAAAAAACCCCAACAACACATAGACACATATTATCCCTTCTAGTTTAATAATAAATATATTACTACGCCATTAGTTCACATCCTTTGTGAAACAGGCCCTCCCCAAAATTTTTAAACTACTAAATCTATTTGCAAACTGTTGGCCTGTCTTCTATATTAGTGATGAAGTAGGGAACGGGAAAAACAAGAGTACAACAAAACAAAATTAAACGTATATCTTTGATCAAGGCAAAGACCAACCGGAACAACAAAACACACAAAAATAGTGCAAGATCAGAAGATGTGGAGAAAACTGCCCCCTAAAATTGCCAAGACATGAATTAATGGATAACCACCACCACCTCTTCCTCTTTCCATCATCATCTTCAACATCATAATGGCTTCCTCCAGCAAAAATCAACATTGATTATATAGACATGAGGTTTTAGGTGCTATATGGGGTCTTCCACCTTCAGCAAACCACAGGTCTTTGGGTCAATATTTCAAAAATCCATGCTTTTCAAGTCAGACTTAAGCCAGAGATTGACAACTTCCACATTCTGCAGGAGTTAACGTTTTGAGTGGCAAAGCAAAGCAAATAACCCTCCTGAGGGCATCTGCACATTTACCACGGCCGGTGCAAACTTGGTTGAAAACGGTCATCTCAGAAGGTTTGCCTCGTTTCACTGCTTCCTAATAAACCTCATTTTCTTCCTTCTTTCCTTGGTTCCACTTTTTAATCCCCGTGTTGTCCTTAGTGTTATGTCCTGAGGACTCAAGGAGTTCTCACTCAGGTCCACTCACTCTGTGTGGGCGATATTCCCCCATTCCCATTGGTTGGTTCTCCCCAGCAGCCAGCTATAAAAGCAGGCTGCGGGGTCCAACTGCTTGCTGATTGCTGCGAGCCAGTTCCAGGCTTGGCAAGCACGGTCAGCCCTTTATTTGTAAAATAAAGTACTGTTGCACTCATGCTCTGGTTCAGCCTCTCATTGCTCAAACTTAACACTGGCGACGAGGATGGGATGGCTACCAGATGCACCTTGCAACCGCTGAGTCACTAGCCACCGATCCGCAGCCCAGAGAGAGCGATCGGCTGGCGATAAGGGAAACGCTGATACGCAGCCAGAGAGAGCGGTCAGCTAACAAAACGAGCGATCAAAAAGAGCAAACGCAGATCCGCAGCCAGAGAAAGCGGTCTGATTCAAAAAGTTAGAAGCGTCTGTAGCCGCTTGTTAGCCCCACTACGGGGAAAGTGAAGCGCTGCGAGCTGCAGCCGCTCTGCATTTGGCGCGAAATTCAAACGGGTGTCATTTGAATTTTGAGCCAGTAGGAATCACAGCACAGCGCTGTAGAGAGTCACTAACGCCCACTTTTTTGGCGCGAATCAAGACACCTCCAACGGCTAGCAGCCAACGTGGTAACCCAGAGAGAGAAAGAGAGGGTAGCAAGAAACCTCTCCAGAGCTGATATCACTAGTAACTCACGAGCGCTCGTAGTCCCAGAGAGATTTTTCCGCAGGTAGCCCAGCCGTTCCAGCACCATGAGTTCCAACCCAGTATTCCCGGCGTTTAAACCAGACGAAGAGAAGTGGGAATCGTATAAGAACCGTTTCAATCATTACATCGATGCGGTCGGCCTGGCGGATGCAGGAGAGCATCGGAAAAAATCCTATTTCCTAATCTACTGCGGAGCCACCGTTTACGATACCGCCGCAGCACTCGTAGCGCCGAGAGAATTGAAAAAGCGTTCCGTGGTCCGAGTTGCTTGAGATCCTCACTAACCACTACGCTCCCAGGCCTTCACAAATCGCCAGGAGGTTCACGTTCCGTATGAGGAAGCAATCTAGTAAGGAGACCATCAATCAATATATGGCTGCCCTCAGAACAGCAGCCCTGCACTGCAGGTTTGGAACATACCTGGAGGACATGCTCCTCGATCAATTAGTTTGTGGGGTCAAGGATCTCAACCTACAGAGGCGCCTGCTAGCTAAAAAGACCTCAACCTCGCGCAAGCGTGAGAGGAGAGCCCTAGCAGCCGAGCTAGCAACGAACTCAGCCACCAAAATTCAGGGCCCAAGTGCCAAGCTAGCATCGTTCCCAGTCCATTCCGAAGAGGTGGAAGCGGAGGAAACCCACAGCGATGAGAACGATGTCCACTGCCTCACCAATGACAGACGGTCGCAGGTAGGGGCCAAACAAGAATACACCGGTCCACCCAAGCACATCACACTGTGCCTAGCCTGTGGGGATCACATCAAAGGGCCACCTGCAAGTTTAAAGGAGCCGTTTGCAACAACTGCCATAAGAGGGGGCACATTGCGAGAGTCTGCCAAGCCCCCAAAGCGCTGCTCACAGACCCCGTCCTCGCACTCGGGACCACAGAGGCAAGTATTAAACTGTCGCACGCACCGCCTTGCCAGGCGTACTTGCCACACTGTTAGTAAAATTTCTCTCTCCGTTTCCCTAGAAGGTAAACCGTGCCACATGGAGGTTGACACAGGGTCAGCGCTCTCAATAATCTCGTGGAACACCCTCAAGAGACTCCACCCCAGCCTATCTACTACCCGGCTTCAGAGATGCCAGTTCGGTCTGAAGGACTACCAGGGAAGGCCATTCCCGTGATCGGCAGAGGCAAGTTCTTTGTCAGTTTTAGAGCTTTTAAAGGCCACCTACCTCTAGTGGTAGTTAACGGCAATCTACCCACGTTATTGGGGCTCGATTGGTTTCCCCACCTCGGCCTAGGGTTAACAGGAGTCCATGCTGTCTCAACCTCAGACACTGACTCCTTATTCGCTGACTACGCAGATGTGTTCAGCGAGGAGCTGGGGTGTTATAATGGAACCCCATCTCGTTCACCGTTGACCCCAGGCAGTCCCAATCAGATTAAAACCACGGAGAGTTCCATTTGCTATTCGACCAAAACTAGACGCTGAATTGGATAAACTACTAAAACAAGGGGTCATTGAGCCAACAGATTTAGCCAAGTGGGAGACGCCCATTGTCACACCCCTCAAAAAAGATGGTAGCCTGAGAATTTGCTCGGACTACAAGACAACAATCAATAAATATTTACAAGTTAGCGCCTATCCCGTGCCCGTCATTCAGCACTTATTGCACACATTCGAACCGGGCAGTATTTTTGCTAAATTGGACATGACTCAAGCATATCAACAGTTCCCTGTTGATAACCAAACAGCAGAACTTCAGACCATCGTCACTCACAGGGGTGCCTTCCGATGCAAGCGTCTCCAATTTGGCGTAAGTGTTGCCCGGGTATTTTCAATCCCTCATGGAGCGGATTTTACAGGGCCTCCCTGGTGTAGTACCCTACTTCGACGACATCTTGGTCTCGGCCAGGGACAGACCCCAACTCTTCCAGAGAGTGCGAGCAGTGTTAGAGAGGTTCAGACAGCATGGCCTCAAGTTAAAAAAGAAAAATGCGCCATTGCCACTAGACAGGTGGACTTTCTGGGTTATAAAATTGACGCCTCTGGCATTCACCCCTGGAGTCCAAGGTCAGGGCGATCCACGAAGCTCCCACACCGACCTCCAAAGCGGAGCTACAAGCTTTCTTGGGACTCCTAAACTTTTATGCATCCTTTTTGCCCCATAAAGCCTCAGTAGCGAACCCCTACACAGATTACTAGACAAAAGTCACCGTGGCACTGGGGCACAAAGAAGACCAGGCGTTTAACGCCGTCAAATCACTACTTACGTCAGAGGCAGTGCTCATCCAGTTTGACCCCAACCTTCCTTTAGTACTGGCAGCAGACGCATCCCCTTTTGGAATTGGGGCGGTCCTTAGTCACCGACTCGCCAATGGCGCCGAGGCCCCCATCGCCTTTTTTCTCCAGGACGCTCTCGGCCATGGAGCGAAATTACAGCCAAATAGACAAGGAAGCCCTAGCAGCTGTTGCAGCCGTGAAAAAGTTTCACGAATTCCTTTTGGCCACTTCTTGAACTGGTCACCGACCATAAGCCCCTCCTGGGCCTACTGGCCGGCGACAAACAGACACCTCAAGTCCTCTCCCCTCGGATGACAAGGTGGATGCTTTTCCTGCGACCTACTCATACAAACTTATCCACCGCCGGGCAAAACTCTATCCACGCTGATGCACTCAGTCGCTGCCCTTACCCGCTCCAGCTGAAGACCCAGCTCCTGTCAATGCCATTTTTGAAATCACCCAGTTGGACCTGCCCATCACCGCCCTTGACATCGCCGCCAAAACCAAGGCAGACCAAACGCTCGCCCAGGTGCTCGACTGGGTGAGGAGGGGGTGGCCGGGAGGCAATGTTGATAACAAATTCGCACCCTTTAAGACTCGCATGCAGGAGCTGTCCAGTTTGCAGGGTTGTCTACTGTGGGGCACTCGGTGGTCATTCCGACCTCGCTGCGTGCCCGAGTCCTGGAGCGTTGCACGAGGGACACCCGGCATTGTGAGAATGAAGGCATTAGCACGCAGCTACGTGTGGTGGCCGGGTCTAGACGAGGACATTGTCAATTGGGTAAGTTCCTGCAGCATTTGCCAGGAATCCCGTCCTGCTCCCCCCATCGCCACCCCTACCAGATGGGAGCGCCAGCGCCCCTTGGTCTAGAATCCATATCGATCTGGCTGGCCCGTGCATGGAAAGATGTTCCTAGTGGTCGTGGGCGCTTATTCCAAATGGATAGACGTGGCACAGCTATCCACGACCACCACACTAGCAATCACCAACGTGTTAACGCGCCTGTTCGTTACACATGGACTACCCGACTCCTTGGTCTCCGATAATGGCCCACAGTTCGCATCAGTAGAATTCAGCCGTTTTGCAGCCAACCTAGGCATTCGCCACATTTTCACAGCCCCATTTCACCCTGCGAGTAATGGGTTGGCTGAAAGGGCCGTCAGGACCACCAAAGAGGCCCTCGCTAGGTTTGGCAGAGATGACTGGCACCACAAACTCTCACGGTTCCTGATGAGCCAGCACTCAACCCCTGTGCAGTCACCAATAAGTCCCCAGCGGAACTTCTGATGGGCCGGCGCCTGAGGACTGTATTAGATAGACTGCACCCACAATACTGCCCTGACTCTCCCCTCGCTTCCACTTGGGGTTAGACATTTTATGTTACAGGAGCCGATATTCGCAAGGAATTTCGCTGGGGACCCACTTTGGATTCTGGGCGAGGTCATCGCCGTCACCGGGCCGAGATCGTATAGAGTCAGGCTGGAGGATGGTCGCGTCTGGAGGAGACACATAGACCAACTCAGAAGGCGCCTCAGCAACCTCGCAAACAAGAATCCAGAGTCTCCAGTCGAAGGGGAACCGTCTCATCCGCCGCCCAGCCACACCGCACCCAGCGACCAGTCTGCGCCAGCGGTCGTTCCGGTCAGCCTAAACTCGGACAACAGCGCCCAGAGAGTTGACCAACCTGATCCAACCCACGAGAGCTCGACCCCAGTAACCAACCCGGTGGTTTCCGAGGATGCCCAGTCCAGAGAGTGTTGGCGACACTATGCCGGCTCAACCGTCACAGACTGATACCGAACAGACAGACAATGTTCCCGAGTTGCGCCGCTCCGGTGCCAACACAAACCCCCGTCTACCTCAAGGACTATGCGTGTTCGCATCTGGGGGAAGGGGTGTTATGTCCTGAGGACTCAAGGAGTTCTCACTCAGGTCCACTCACTCTGTGTGGGCGATATTCCCCCATTCCCATTGGTTGGTTCTCCCCAGCAGCCAGCTATAAAAGCAGGCTGCGGGGTCCAACTGCTTGCTGATTGCTGCGAGCCAGTTCCAGGCTTGGCAAGCACGGTCAGCCCTTTATTTGTAAAATAAAGTACTGTTGCACTCATGCTCTGGTTCAGCCTCTCATTGCTCAAACTTAACACTTAGCATAAGCACCTAGGACCTCCTTTATTGTATATTGCCGTATATTTTGCAACCCTTTCAACTGAGAGTTGGTACTTGGGGCAAAGCAAATGGCAGTCAACGCTCAAAGGGGAGCCAGCCGTGCCAAGTGTTGGACAGCAACGACGTACCAAAGTTCAGTCCTACTGTTGCAAAAAAAAAATATTTCCCCAATGGACGTGAAATGAGTCAAAGGGTTGCAGCTGAAGCCTGCTTGAAATGGAGGCCGTGTTGTCCATCAGCCCAGCCATTGCCTCCCTACATAAAGAACTGACAAATCTCATCAAGGAACTAAGCAGCTAAGTTCATTGTTATGCCGGCTTGGAAACAGTGACTGAGCAGATCCAGAGATAGATTTTCTCCCGCCCTCTAATTGGTGTCTCTGGGTCAATTCCAAAGAATCTCAGAAAATGGGCTGGAAATGAGGTTCTTCCCCACTCTTTTCAGAGGAAACAAGGAAGGCATTTATCACACTAGTGAATCGCGTGCCTTTTTGACAATGGGTGATGTGTTGACGTTCATCCATCATTTTCGAAGAGGACCTTGAAATCTAATGAGTTGCGGGCTGTCCACAGTGTGTCCGCAGGTGGCTGGTAAGTTCTATATGGGCATGGAATGTTCCGCCACATGTTGGCCAGACATGTGCGGGCACCATTATTGCAGCATTTTGTGTCATGTCCCTGTTGCAATCTGATTCCAGGGGTGGGGAGGTCGAACAGCCGACAGGGAGTGAGAGTGTGGCTCCAGTGGCTCTGGAGAAAAGGAAGGGCACAGTCTGGCTGGGCATTCAGAGGAAGACCCAGGCCCACCCCCTCTTCATCCTAGTGAAGAAGGACCAGAAAAGGAATATATTTTATATAAGTTAGCTAGCTCCTGAGTATACTATAACTATCTAATATATAGGTCATAGGGACAGAAAGCAACTCTGTCTGTGTTACGCTGAAGAATTAGGAAATCTATTTAGAGGAAGTAACAATGTATTTAAAGTTGAGAACAAGGAAGCTGCAATCAAGGGAAGGTCTGTAAGAAGCATTTTTGTAAGTGTAAGATAATGGTAAAAATAGCATATACTTACAGACATCCTGTCTTCTCTACCACATCCTCTTTATTATGTTTTGTTCCCAGGAAAAATATGTTTTTATGTATTTTGTAAGCATAAAATCCATATTTGGTAAATAGGTCATAGATGAACGCCCAGGCTTGGGCTGAAATCATCATAAGGTATAAAAGAACTAACCCCAGCATGTAATGGGGGTTCAGAATTTGTCATGTTAATGCTCTGAACGCTTTGCGCAAATAAACCTGAATTCTTCCACCTCTCGTGGTCTCTTGTTCTGTGTTGAAAACGAGATTGCTGCAACATTTTCTGGCGAGACTCCGCCGGGACTGGAGGGGCCCTGAGGCCCTCTGGGTGGTCCATCCCGACAGTCAGTGGATCGGTGAGTTGGAGGGAATATCCCAGGCGCCATCGGACCCTTTGAATCCGAGGACTTCCCCAGACGGCTGACTGCTGCTGTCGGCGATTGACGAACCCACGAACCACTGGTGAGAGGTGAGAAGAACAGGACTGGGGCTGGCCAGCAGTGAAAGAGGAATAAAAGGAGAAGACGCCTGCAGGCAAGTATTGGATGGGAAATATAATCCCTCCCTGTAAGCAGGGACGGAGGAGAGACTGATCACCCTCTCTTAACAGATAAAGTGGGTGGACTTGTCAAGTCTGATTGGAAAAGAGAGAGCCTACTGCAGTTCCCATTGGTGACTGTGAGCCTCCAGCACCGTGGGTCAGTAGAGCGAGTGGCGTCCGCAGTTCCCATCGGAGACCGTGAATATCCGGCTCCTGGGTCGGGCGTGTGTGAGTGGGTGTCTATGTGAAAAATCCCTGCTGTGTTTGAAGAAAGTGGGACCCCTTACCCTCTTCTTCAATTTCCTCTCCTCTCTCTCTCTTGTCTGTTTATGTGGGAGGATTATGGGTGGTAGACAAACTAAAGAGGTAACCCCTCTGGAGGTTATGATGAAACATTTTAAGGAGGCTTACCAATCTCAGGATTACGGGTGTAAATGGGATAGGCAGAAATTGCGAAAATTTTGTGAAATTGAATGGCCCAACCTGGGGATTGGGTGGCCCCTGGTGGGTACACCTGATATTTCCACTGCCGTGCAGGTACATCGTAGGGTCTTCCACCCAATGTTAGGCTACCCAGATCAGGGTCCATATATAGATGTGTGGCTGGATTTATTGAATCATCCACCCCCTTAGCTCTGACGACTTAAAATGCAGCTGTGTAAAGCCTTGTTATCACGACATGTTACCCTTAACAAATTACAGAAATCTGTACAAGTGCTACCTAGTTGTCCCGAGGAAGTTCCTCACCCCCACCTTATGTACCACCGGGAGGTTTCAAGGAGGGTCAGAGGGGAGGAATCGGGAGGAGTGGCAGACTTTATGGCACAATTAGATCGACTATCTCCATACCAAAAAAAAGTCCCCTAAGGTCAGAGGCAATGGATCGATCGGTCCAGGTGGATAGATCACAGCTTTCAACATCCACCCCAAAGGAAAGGTCCGTGGACCCTACCCCATCCACTTCAGCGCCGAGTACATCTGCTATGACCAAACCGGTGCAGCCAGAACTCGGGCAAAAACAGAACAGGCTTCCCTGACAGCCCCCTGAGATAAGTGGATCAGTTGGCAATTAATCCAATTAATGGAGGTAGCTCAAAAAGTCTTTGCAAATAGAGATAAAGAGGAGGACAGGGAAAAAAAGATCAGAAGATGCAACGCAAGGCTGAATTAATGGCAGCAGCCATGATGTGGGCACCACGAGGACGGTCAAATCCACGTGGTGCGGGGTCCGGCTCACAGAGGGGCCGGGGGCAATAGTCGGGAGAAAGGGGAAGATGGGAACTCGGCCATAACCAATGTGCTTTATGTAAGAAATATGGGCATTGGAAAGGTGAGTGTCCCGAACGTGAACTACCCAGAAATAGGGAAGGACCCCCACGAAGCCTCAGTTTCGTGGTGGAAGATGGTCAGAGAAGGCTGACCCAGAGGGGTAGAGGACAGACAGAAACCAGACGGGGTTGGGCGGACCCCTCTGGTGGGCTTGCTCAAGCAGAGGAATGGGACTGAGGCCGACCGGGTTCAGTAAGCCTCCTGAACCTATGGTCAGACTGAATGTGGGAGGCAAGCCAGTTACATTTTTAGTGGATATCGGAGCTACCCGATCAGTTTTAACCCAACCCTTAGCGCAGGCATCCCGTGAAACTATTAATATTCAGGGAGCAACAGGGACAACTTTACAACGTCCCTTTCTGGAGCCCCTTGAATGCACCTTAAAAGGGCAGGCTATAACACACCAGTTCGTTTACATGCCTGACTGCCCTGTCCCATTATTAGGAAGGGACCTGCTCTGTAAAATGAGGGCACAATTATCCTTTAATGGGGATGGTTCCATGAACCTGGGGTACGGAAAAGTAACCTTGTCTGTACCTTTGGAAGAATCCTGGAGGCTTATGGTAGCGAGGGATTTTGGGTGCGCTGACAAGGAAGTCTGGAGGCAGTTTAAAGTTCCCTATTTGTGGGCGGAAGATAACCCCCCTGGTTTTGCAGCACACCATCCACCCATTCTAATTGAGGAAGTGCCTCTGAAAGTGCCTGTGAGAATCAGACAGAGGGCATACCCTCGCCACTTCATGCAAGCTATCCAGGATATTATTGACTTATATTTAGAACATCATATCCTGGTACCTACTGAGTCGCCCTGGAATACCCCCATATTACCAATTCCAAGGGGATGGTCGTTTTCGCCCTGTTCAGGATTTGAGGCGCCTGTAAACCTAGCCACTATAACAATCCATCCAGTAGTTCCCAATCCCTATGTCATATTGGGACTCATCCCTCGGGAGGCCCAGTGGTTTTCTGTGATAGACTTGAAGGACGCTTTTTTTACCATCCCCATACACAAGAAAACCCAGCATTTATTTGCTTTTGAGTGGGAAAACCCTAATATTGGTAGGAAGCAGCAATATACCTGGACCAGGCTGCCTCAAGGATTTAAGAATTCACCTACACTTTACGGTGCAGCTTTGGCCAGGGATCTGGAGGCTTTACATATACCAGCCCCAGATGTGGTCTTACAATATGTGGATGATTTATTAGTAACAGGATATGCAGAGGACGCGTGTTGGCAAAATACAGCTGATTTACTTTCACTACTGCAAGATTTAGGCTATAAAGCATCTAGAAAGAAAGCACAGTTAGTTCAGCAAAAGTTCAGGTATCTGGGTTATGACATTGAGCAAGGGAAGAGGACGTTGGGCCACGAGTGGAAGGAGGCCATATGTCAACTTCCTGTTCCAACTAACAGGAGAGAATTACGAGGGTTCCTGGGTGCGGCTGGTTTCTGCCGCATCTGGATTCCCAACTTTAGCCTAATTGCAAAACCTCTCTATGAAGCTACGAAAGGGGCAGAAAGGGCCCCCCTCTTTTGGAGTAAAGAGGAAGAAGCTAGTTTTCAGTCCCTTAAACAAGCCCTCCTTCAAGCTCCCAGTTTAGGTCTCCCGGATTTGGAGAAACCATTTCAGTTGTTTGTTGACACTAAGCGAAACGTTGCAATAGGCGTCCTCACCCAGATGATGGGAACATGGCACCGGCCGGTAGCATATCTCTCCAAGCAACTAGATAATGTAGCCAAGGGATGGCCAGCCTGCCTTAAAGCAGTGGCTGGCACAGCAATCTTGACTCAGGAAGCAAATAAGCTAACCTTTGGTCAACAATTGCATATATACACACCACATTATTACCTGAGCCTGAAATAGCAGTAGAGCACAATTGTGTTCAGACTATTGAAGAAACTTATGCTAGTCGTCCTGACCTGAAGGATGTTCCCCTTCCTGCCCCAGATTATACTCTGTTTACTGATGGTACCAGCTACTTACAAGAGGGAGTGAGAAAAGCGGGATATGCGGTGGTCACACTGGATGAGGTCTGGGAAGCAAAGCCACTCCCTCCCGGAACTAGTGCCCAATTAGCTGAACTACATGCCCTCACCCGGGCTCTAGAGCTGGCACAGGGGCTGGCAGTAAATATATACACGGATTCCAAATATGCTTTCCTCACAGTCCCGGTCCATGGGGCTCTGTATAAAGAGAGGGGACTAATAACTGCAGGGGGAAAAGAAATAAAATACGGCCCCCAGATATTGCGTTTATTGGACAGTGTGTGGGCTCCGAGCAAAGTAGCAGGCATGCACTGCCGGGGCCACCAGAAGGTGGTGACAGATATACAGAGGGGGAATGAGAGAGCTGACAAATTTGCGCGTGAAGCAGCCCTACTAGACTTTGCCCCCCTTGAAAGGCACCTTGCCATATGGGTGCCCGATGCTCAACCCCAACCCCATTACTCGGAGGAGGATAGGGACCGGCTAAAAGGCACTCGAGGCGCACCAAGAAGGTCAGTGGTGGGTCTTACCAGATAAGAGGGTGTATATTCCCGCTCATTTGGCCTGGGATGTTGTACGTCAGCTACATAAGCAATTGCACCTAGGTAAGACTGCCCTCACAAAGGCGCTTAGGAGGGAGGTGTATATAGATAGAGTTAACAGCATAGCAGCTAATGTATGTGCCCGTTGTGAAATATGTGCAGCCAATAACCCCAGGCAAGGCCCGCAGCCACCAATGGGCCACCAACCCCGAGGCTGTTACCCCTTCGACTCTTTGATGGTTGACTTTACCGACATGCCTCGTTGTGGCCCTTACAATGCACTGCTGGTTATTGTCTGCACATACACGGGCTGGCCAGAATGTGTACCTACACGCACAAAGAAGGCCACTGAGGTTGCTCGAGCATTACTTCATATTGTAATACCAAGGTATGGGTTACCCTCCCGGATCTCTTCGGACAATGGTCCAGAGTTTATTCACAAGGCAACACAGCAGCTAGCAAAAGTTTTAGGTATTACATGGAAATTACACTGTAGTTTCCACCCCACTTTGGGGGGCCGGGTGGAAAGAATCAATCGAACAATTAAGGACAAGCTGGCAAAGATATGCCAGGAGACACATCTCAAATGGACTGATGCCTTGACCCTAGCTCTGGTGGCGATACGTTGTGCACCACGCAGGTCTCCCCTTTTGAATTATTGTATGGCAGGGTTCCTAACTTGGTTAGGTTTGATATGCATGACACCACAAATGTATCTGATGTTATTAGGTTAAGACAACTCAAGGCCCTAAATGAAATTATCCATAAATTACAGGAATATGTGTTAACATGTAAACCTCAGGTTTGGGTAACCTCCCCCCACAACATGCGTCCAGGGCAGGAGGTTTGGGTTAAGGATTGGAAACGGGAAACATTGTCTCCCAAATGGAAGGGCCCCTATACTGTAGTCATGTGTTCTCCCCTTGCTGTTAAGGTAGCGGAGATTAAATCATGGGTTCATTGGTCTCGGGTTAAATTAGCCGCGCCTGCCTGTTGGAAAGTCAGATCTCAACCTGACTTTCCACTCAGGTTGACCTTTAAAAAGGTGAAGAGGACTCTCTCCCCTAGTGGTGACACCCCGGAAGCTGTCCCTCTACCTACGGGAGATGAAGAGGAATTGCCCTCCCCTAGTGGTGACACTCCGGAAGCTGTCCCTCTACCTACGGGAGGCGAAGACCACCAAATCCCCATTACTTCTAGTTCGGAGGGTCTTCCCTGGCGGCTTAGGTCTCGCGCCAGGCTTCCCTAATAAGTTGGGAAAAGGGAGGAAACAGTAGGATATGGAGCCTAGTCAAAGGCTAAGGGAAACTGCTTGCATCCGAAGGGGTCTTATGCCATCTGTCTGGGTTGTAACCATGTTATTGGTGTTAAGTGTGGTGATTAATTCATTGTATCTTTATTCAACACTGATAAAAGGAAGACCAACCCAGGATGATCCTTTACCCCTAGAGATAGAGCAGTTGGAGGAATGGTATTCCCCTGACCCTTTTTATGATGACCCTCCCCCAGTTATAAACCCCAGGGAAACGGAACAATGCATTGATTGCTTCCTGGTTCGTAATACTGGGAGACACTTTACATATACCAATACTAGGCCTCCAGGTTGCCATATCACAAGTCTCCCACAATGTGAGTACCAAGGGACGCGATATTGGCAATGTGTACAAAATGAAACAGTAAGATGTTACTTTCTCTGTTTCCCATGGGTCCCTGTCCGCCACAATCGGGTACCCCGTACCCTGAACTCCCTCCATGGAGATCAGAAGTGTGACATCCATGTGGAATGTAAGGATGGAAAGGGGGGTCTTAACTACAGGGTAGGAAAGCCCACAATGTGCACAGACTTCACCCTGCCATGATGTAAACATACCACATGGTCTCCTCCGACCTCTTGTAATGGCACTAAGCGTACAGGGGTAATGAGGGTTGAGATATTTGTCAATCGTTATCAGGGAAGCAGGGCCTGGTTTGTTATGTAAATGACAAAGCAGTGCCTACCCCATTTTGGAAGAATCCTAAGGAATATCGAGCCCAGCCATCATTGTATTTGTAGGGATCCTGGTTGGGGCTTGTGTCATCTTGCCATGTGTGATACCTCTTTTGATACGTACTATTTCAAGTTCTGATACGTACTATTTCAAGTTCCTTCCCGGGAATATGAAACTACACATTAATCTTTCGATTTAGGTGAAGTTTCAAAGGGGGGAATGAAGAAGGACCAGAAAAGGAATATATTTTATATAAGTTAGCTAGCTCCTGAGTATACTATAACTATCTAATATATAGGTCATAGGGACAGAAAGCAACTCTGTCTGTGTTACGCTGAAGAATTAGGAAATCTATTTAGAGGAAGTAACAATGTATTTAAAGTTGAGAACAAGGAAGCTGCAATCAAGGGAAGGTCTGTAAGAAGCATTTTTGTAAGTGTAAGATAATGGTAAAAATAGCATATACTTACAGACATCCTGTCTTCTCTACCACATCCTCTTTATTATGTTTTGTTCCCAGGAAAAATATGTTTTTATGTATTTTGTAAGCATAAAATCCATATTTGGTAAATAGGTCATAGATGAACGCCCAGGCTTGGGCTGAAATCATCATAAGGTATAAAAGAACTAACCCCAGCATGTAATGGGGGTTCAGAATTTGTCATGTTAATGCTCTGAACGCTTTGCGCAAATAAACCTGAATTCTTCCACCTCTCGTGGTCTCTTGTTCTGTGTTGAAAACGAGATTGCTGCAACACTAGGGCATGCAGGGAGGAATGGAGAAGGGAGCAACATGAGTTGCGTGGGTTACGGGGGAGAAAAGGGCCCCGATTCCCTTCATTAGCAGCTGGGAAAACAGAATTTAAAAAGGGTGTTTTCACACAGCACCTTGCTGGAAGCAAAACATGCATTATCTTTGTTTGTCAAGTCCTATCTGGGTTCTGGCATCCTCCCAACTGTGTGTGTTTCATTATCTTTTGAAGTCTGCAATTCCTTATCCTGCCCTGTCTCGTTAATTGCTTGCAGCGTGGTTTGTGTTGGTTTTTATTTATAATTTATACGTACTTTGGGTTCGGACTAAATTTCTTCCCTTTAAAAACTGTTCTTGGGAGAGTTTTTTCTTCAGCCGATGATCACTGGACATTGGGGGGCCAAGTTGGAGGTATTCAAGCGACTTTACCTGCTTTTGTGACTTTGTTGCTTTTGTGCCACACCCCAGGTCATCACAATTTGCAGCTCTGGCTTTGCGGAGTGGTCATGTCTCTTGTGCTGTGGTTATCTTTCTGTCTTCAAATGTCTGGCAGCCTTGGTAGATCTCCATGCGCCATGTCGATCGATCCTGTACCAGCCTTTCCCAGGAGGTGGTGTTGATATCCAGGAACCTGGAGAGAGGCTTTCAGCATGACTTTGTATCAAAGTTAAAACTGAAGTTAAAAATGAGAGAAGTTTTTTTTTTTTTTAAGAAAGCAAGAATTGATTAGCCAAGGTGATTGAGAACATATCTGCAGATCCCTCACATCCTGGAAACAAACTGGGCACAATTCCTTCCCTCAGGATGATTGCTATAGGGGCATTGCATGCCAACACAACTAGACAGTAGAACAGTATTTTCCCCTGTGGTATCTTTCTGCCAAACAGTAATTCTCGCAGTTGACAACATGCGGTGACTACTAAGTTCTGTCTAAAGTATATGTATATGAAGCCAGAGAGTGTGACTGTGGTATTATGTATCATTTTATCACCTCTTATTTCCCTCTTTTATTGGTTGCACACTTGTAATAGTAGTAGTAGTAATAGTAATACTGGTAGTAGTTGTAATATTTTCTCTGCTGTGTTAGGGCTCCAACAAGTCCCTCTCATTCAAAGAAAAAATCTCTAGCTGCATCTCAGAAAAAGTAAATTGGTTTATTAGAGCTTGCCATGTTGGTGTGTCGCTGGGTGCAACCAGTACTAAATCACATCATACATTTCCCCCTTGACCCTGGTCTTCCCCCCACCCTCTGGATGTGACCTTGTGTTGGAGGAAGTTCCACTATTCAGTCAGAGTCCTTGTTGACTCCACTGTCATCTTCCAGCCTTGGCAGTCCAGCTGTTCCTTGTTGGAAGTCTGGAGGAGGATTCTGCCTTCCCCTCATTTGCCCAGATGCTGAAGGCTGGAAAAGCCAAACCAGAAGTATGGAATAGTTCTCAGCCAAAGAAGAAAGAAGAGACCCCCACTGTGGCACCTCTGGCTCCAGGAGATCCTGGGATGTAGGGGGGTTTGCTAGCAGTTTGGTTTTGAGTTTTGTAGTTAGGTCGTCTGCGAGTTGGTCTTGCCAGCGTTGTCATCTGGTGGTTACTTGGGCAGCTACTTGGGCAGGGGGGATGATGGTGTTCACAACCTCCTCCCTTTCACATTTGTACTGGGGCATACAGGAGAGACCGTCAGCCAGAAATTTCCTTCCCCCTGAGGAAGGACTCCTTTGGTCTTTTTAGCTGCCATGCTGTTTTACAAGTACTCTGAGTGCTTCTGAACCAGAGACAATTTTTTTGTGTGGTTAACCACATTTGGCCAAATAAAATATTCTCTCCTCTTCTCTTCTCTTCTCTTCTCTTCTCTTCTCTTCTCTTCTCTTCTCTTCTCTTTTTTTTAAAACAAATTTTATTAATTTTCAAAGACAATACACAAACAAAACATAAAACATAAGAACCTAAGACATCTTTTCTAAGAACTGCTTAACAAAACAAATAAAACATCTTATTTAAGTACAACATAATTTTAAATTATCACATTTCCATACAAACACAATTTAATATGCATCTTATGTATTCAACTTCATATCTTATTACTCTTTTTCCAACTTCTCACTGTTTCTTCCCTTACTTCTGTTCAATTTTATTCATTAAACTTATACTTTCATCTATTTCATATTACTATATTTCATATTATTACTGTTTCATATGTTCTTATCCAACATTATTAATTCTCAATAAACAAACATAAACAAACAAAATACATAACATAAAGACATAAAACTTCTTTTTAGAAAGTGGCTTAACCCCAGGTTACAACTTTTTGTACAGACATAAATCAAATTAATGCTCACCTTATATACTATTTCATATCTTATTGAACATTCTATATTTTCCATATGTCTTCTCCTTTCTTTTCACTCTCTTAATTCTATTTTATTTATTTAATCTCAATTTAAATCATTATACTTGTATCTTTTGTCCGTTCTTTTTCAATTATCTATTTATCTTTTCTCTTTAATACAAACTTTTTCCTGTAATCACTGGTTGAAGTATGACACCTTTCTATCGTTCTCCCAAATTTAACACTTAAAATAATACATAATTTCCATTCTGATTCTGCTTAGTACATTCTACATAAAATAAAAAACATATTCCCTACAATGTTCTATTAACACATATGTTATTCTAATTTTCTAACTCTATTTCAAATACAAATACTACAATACAATCTTATGTACTCTTGCAGAATCTCTTTTTAGATTATATTTTACCCTTTGTTTCTGAAAAAAAACCATTTTTAACATCTTGTTTTAAGCCTTTCTAACTTCTCTTTACTTTTCCTCTTCCTTCCTTGTCAAATCTAGCCTTTTTACCACCCCCCAATCTCCAGCCTTTTATTCTCCCCTCTCTGTTGTATTCCCCTTTTCTGTTGCTTTCTGACATTATATTGATTTTTCACCGTATTTTTCCCTTTCTTGGTTGTTTCTTAGGACTTAAATTCTCCATTTTCTTTTCCTTTTTACCCTTTTCTTCCTCAATTAAAATTATATGTCCATTAAAGATGGCTTCTTCTTCTTCATCCCAACCTTCTTGTTGTTGCATTTCCTGATAAGTAGAAATCGCCATTTCTAAGAAACAAAAAATAGATCCAAAAGAGCCCTTGCCTTCTTCTTCCTCTTCTTTTAACTTTTCAAATTCCATTTTCAATTCTTCAACAGATACCATTGTAAAAAAAAAAAATCTTTTTTAAATAATCCAAATGTTTTTTTTTTGTCTTTCAAAATATAGTTTACAAAAGTCCCAAAGTCATCAAGCAATCAAAATCAGCACAAACTGTTTCATTTAGCACTTTCTTCTTTTAATACTTTCTCTTCCTGGGGTAGAATTCAATTACACAATTCCAAGGTAATTTTTGGAAGTTTTATTGCAATTTAATCTCTGATCTTATAAGGTCCGAGCAGTCTCCTTCAACAAATCTTGGTATAAATCCATCCCACATATAGTGAAAAGTTTTTAATTTTTAAATGTCAGTGTTTAGAAATCTAGTGTCCAATTAGTACCTTCTGCTGCCAAAGTGGGTATTTCTGATTTCCATCTGCTGTCTCCGTAGGGAAGGAAAGTGAGGAGGAAAAAAAAAGAGCTTTCCCTTTCACTTTCAACCGCAGCTTTACGATCTTCTGGGAAACAATGTATCACTTAAAGAGCCAAAGTTCCAGGGTATTCAGATGTTGCTTGTCATCCCGGTTCAGTCAAAAGCTTTCACTTTCTCAACTTCCTCCTGCACAAAACTTGTCCGGCTGAGAGGTCCTTTGTGGCGGCCATTGCTGACCACCGCTCCACTGCCTTTGGAAAAGGGAGCCAGCTGGGGAAGGGGGTTGTGATGCCCCCAGACTCCTGCCTGGATCTCCCCTCTCTTCAGTTATCCCTAGAGGATAACTATAGCCTCCCAATCCGACTGGATCAAAGGCACTCCAGAAGTGAGCGTGGCAGGGATCGCGCACAAACACGAATTCCTGCCGCCTCCTAAGCCTGACAAACCGGAACTCCTCTTCTCTTCTCTTCTGCCCTGCCCTTCCCTATTCTACTCATCTCTTCTCTACTCTACACTACTCTACGCTACTCCGTTCCACTCCGTAGAACATAAAATAATAGAGTTGGAAGGGACCTTGGAGGTCTTCTAGTCCAAATCCCTTCCTGAGCAGGAGACCCTATACCATTTCAGAGAAATGGCTGTCCAGTCTTTTCTTTAAAAATCTTTTCTTCATTCCATTCCATTCCGTTCTATTTCTGTTTTTAAAAAATGGTTGAAGGAGGCGAAGGCAGGGGTCTCGAGGCATTTGACCAATTGAACATGGTTAAGTGAAGCTACAGATTGTTTTTCCATTTCTCAAAAAGGCTGATGGTCTTCATTATAATGAAGTGGAGAGAGAAAGGGAGGGGGAGAGAGAGAGAGGGGAGAGAAAGAGAGAGCCTGGGGCGTAGAATTTTATCTGCCTTGATTTTTAATGTAAACCCAGTTCAATTTCCCCAGCTGACTCATTATGCAGAAGAACATAACATCTACTCTTTGGTATTTTCACTTATCATAAATTCTCCCCCTCCCTCCAAATTCCAGCTCAAATGGCAGATATTAGGGAAAAATCTGTGCAAAGAGGCATGTGAAAATAGCACCGCCAAATGTATTTCCTTAGAGAAGTTTGCTTGCCAGATGGATGTATTATGCAAAACCATGCCGAAAAAAACGTGTACATTGAAGAAACGGGCCCAACTGTAAATCTCAATTTGAAATTGAAACTTTAAGAAACCACGTGTCTGAAATTAAGAGTTGGTTTGGATATGTAGGCTAAGTCCACAAGTCCAAATGTTGACTCGGGGAATTCACAAGCGAATAGAAAGGCATTTTTAAGTCATGTGAAGCAATTGTTCCACTTTGTTCTATGGTGGTAAGATCTGCTTCAAGCGTTGTTCCTAACTATGGGCATTGTACGTAACTTTAGAATTTGGCAGAATTATAACAAAGATGATCATGAGACTAGTAATTAGCTATACAGAAAATAGATAAACAGAGTTGGAAGGGACCTTGTAGGTCATCCAGTCCAACCCCCTGCCCAAGCAGGAGACCCTGCACCATTTCTGACAAATGGGAGTCCAATCTCTTCTTGAAAGTCTCAAGTGATGGCGCTCCCAAAACTTCTGAGTGCAAGGTGTTCCATTGGTTGATTGTTCTCACTGTCAGAAAGTTTCTCCTTATTTCCAGGTTGAATCTCTCCTCGATCAATTTCCATCCATTATTCCTTGTCTGGCCTTCGGGTGCTTTAGAAAATAGCTTGGCCCCCGCTCCTCTCTGTGGCAGCCCCTCAAATATTGGAAGACTGCTATCATGTCTCCCCTGGTCCTTCTCTTCAATAGACTAGCCATGCCCAGTTCCTGGAACCGTTCTTCGTGTGTTTTAGTCTCCAGTCCGCTAATCATCCTGGTTGCTCTTCTCTGTACTTTTTCTAGAGTCTCAACATTTTTTTATAGTGTGGTGACCAAAACTGGATGCAGTACTCTAGGTGTGGTCTTATTAAGGCTTTATAGAGTGGAATTAGTACCTCATTTGATCTTGATTGTATCCCTCTGTTGATGTAATTTTTGGCTGCTGCTGCACATTGCTATTTAACTGGTTATCTACTAAGACTCCAAGATCCCTCTCACAGTTACTGCTATTGAGCCTGTTTTCACCCAGTCTATATGTGTCCTTTTGGTTTTTCTTGCCTAAGTGTAGGACTTAACTTTTCTCTAGCTTTTAAAAATAGAGATTAAATAATAGCAATAGCACTTTATACCATTTCCCAACCCTCACTAAGTGGTTTACAGAGCCACCATCTTGCCCCCAACAATCTGGCTCCTCATTTTACCCACCTCGGAATGATGGAAGGCTGAGTCAACTTGAGTTGGTCAGGATCGAATTGCTGGCAGTCGGCAGAGTTAGTCTGCAATACTGAATTCTAACCACTGCGCCACAACGGCTGTAAAGGACGTGGGTTACAGAGGAACTAGAAATATTTTTTATGAGATATGGAGGTCCCAAAAGTGTTTTTCAAAAGGTAATTGGACTTTCTTGGGAAGAGGAGTGTTTGTTTGTTTGTTTTATTGAGAAGCATTTGAGGATTGAGAACCTCCATAGACATGGGATATATGCAGAACTTACAAGGAATCAGATGAAAACATAGAAACTTTAAAATCTGGCAGGAAAAACCCAGGGATCCATCAAATCTGCCCTTTGAGTGTTTTCTTCCTTTGTGCTTCTTTTTAATTTATTCATCATTTTTAATTATTAATTTTTTTATTGGGCTTGATGCCCAGTGAGCCAGATGTTCAGACAGGATATGGCATTTTTGTCGACCTATTGAATCCTCACAAGGACCTGCGATAGGCAGATGTGAATATTGGATGGGGTTAGAGATATCGTCACAGGTTGTAAACAGTTCTGAATATAGAATATATAATACAGAATACAGAATATAGAATCAGAATAGAGCTGGAAGGGACACTGAAGGTCTTCTAGTCCAGCCCGCTGCAGGAGAACCTATACTATCTCAGATAAGGGGTTGTCTAGTCTCTTCTTAAAATCCTCCAGTGATTTTGCAATTCACCAATGGTAAATTTGACAATTTTTCGGTAGTTTGAATCCCTAGAGCCATGTAACGGAGTGAGCTCCCGTTCCTCCCAACCTCGCAGTTCGAATGCATGTAAAAAAAAATGCACGTAGAGAAATAAGGATCACTTTGGTGGGAAGGTAACAGCGTTCCATGTGCCTTTGGTGTTTAGTTATGCTGGCCACATGACCATGGAGATGTCTTTGGACAGCACTGGCTCTTCAGCTTTGTAATGGAGATGAGCACCGCCTCCTAGAGCCGGAAACGACTAGTGCGCATGTAGGGAAACGTTTATCTTTACCTTTCTAAATTTGGCAATGCCAACAGTGTTGAAGTGGCGCGCAGTTTTTGTGGGATGGCACCCAAGGTACCTAGTATTATTGCTGCTACTTTTGTTTTCTTTTCTTTATTTTTTAGTTTAGTGGGTTTTTTTAAAAAAATTTGTCAGATGATAGACGCGCATTTCTCCCAAGCATGTTTAAACTCAGATGCTGACTGAGGTTGATCGAACGTCTACTTTCTGACGTGGTTCAGAAAAGAGCAAAGGAGATGAGCAAAGGATTAGCATGTAAGTCACACGAGGAGAGCCTGAAATACACGAATGCATTTCATCTTCTCATCTAAAGAAACGAAAAAGGTCCTTTAGCTATTTTCAGCTGGGTTCTTCCCTCCCAAGAATGCTTCATCTCAACCAAGAACCATTAACTCTTTTTCTCGGTGCTCAGCCCCTTGCCCCTTTATAACCTTCCATTAATGTCATTAGCAATTCAGAAAGATTGGGCAAACCGAAGGCAGTAGAACTGTGTTAATGTGGCGAAGCTTAATTGGAATGTCATTGTGTGGCAGCGTTGTCTGGGATGTGTCGTCTCCGTTCACACTTAGATAAATGAGTCTGTGGATTGGATGTCACCAGGGTGACTCCAGCTGCACATTTCCCATGCCCAAAAACGAAGTCAGATTTACGGGAATTGGTTTCCCAGCTTTTCAGAAAAGCGCTTCATTGGTCTAGGGTTTTTTAATGTTCCCCTTTGATAATTGTATTACATGTTCTAAAAGTGAAGATAGAAAAGTTTTCTTCCTAATGTCAGGGCTCCAACAAATCCATCCCCATTCAAATCATAAGTCTCTAGTCGCATCTCTCAGAGTAAGATTTATTAGGAGCAATCATGTTGCTGTTACCTGGGTGCAGCCGACACTAAAATATACCATTCATTTCATATACATCATTCATTTGACCCTGGTCTTCCCCCATCCCGCTGGATGTATATTCTCCAATGGGGCACATCCATAGCCAAGAGTCATCAATCATGCTCTCCAGGAAGAATCTTGTGCACCAACAACTTTGGGCTGCCCAAGTGATTATCTGAGGCATTTGCGGAATGCACTGCTTTTCCCCACTTCCTTTCTGCTGGCAACTAAAAAGACCAAAGAAGTATTTTATTTTTTTTTGGTTGACACCTAACTTGTTTTACTATTTATTGCATTCACACAAATGTATGTTACTGAGTTAACTGTTGTTTCTGGAATAGCAGCACTTCTGCATCGTTGCCAAGAAGAATACTGGGACATAAAGTTCAGGTATGAGGATTGGAATCAACTTGAAGAAATTTTTTTCTTATAACATTACAACATATTAGTTTTTGCAGACATGGTGGGTTTACCCAAGCCATTCATTTTCAGAGGCAGAATTCCTCCATCAGGAGCAAACAACCAGAATCACTTGGGAACGAAAAGAGGGATAGAACCCAGATCATGTGAAGTGTTGATACCACTTTATAATGTTTTGGTAAGGCTATGCTTGGAATACTGCATCCAGTTTTGGTTACCATGATATAAAAAAAATATGTTGAGACTCTGGAAGAAATTCATAAAACAGCAACAAAGATAATTGGGGGACTAGAAGCTAAAATATGTGAAAAACGGGTGCAGAATTTGGGTTTGGGTAATCTACCAATCTGCCTTTCATCGAGGACCTGTATACTGCACGAGTCAAAAAGAGGGCTGTGAAAATATCTACAGACCTCTCACGTCCTGGAATAAATCATTTCAACTCCTACCCTCAAAAGGATGCTATAGAGGACAACAAGACACAAGGACAGTTTTCCCCCCAAATGCCATCACTTTGGTAAACAACTAATTCCCACAACACTGTCAAACTATTTACTAAGACTGAATTACTATTCTTCTTCTCATCCTTACGAGTACCTATCTCTTCCCACTTATGGCTATACCCATGTTGCTTGTATCTTTATAACTTATATTGTTTTTATTGTTTCCTAGTATGATTTGATGGCTTATTAGTATCCTATGACTATCACTAAGTGTTGTATCTTATGATTCTTGATGAATATACTTTATTTTTTCTTTATGTACACTGAGAGCATATGCACCAAAGACAAATTCCTTGTGTGTCCAATCACACTTGACCAATAAAAGCTTCTCTTCTCTTCTCTTCTCTTCTCTTCTCTTCTCTTCTCTTCTCTTCTCTTCTCTTCTATTTTATAGAAAGGAACGATTGGGGTGACATGATAGCAATCTTCCAATATCTAAGAGACCGCCACAAAGAAGAGAGTGTCAAGAAGCAACAGATGGAAACTAAGCAAGAAGAGAACCAACCTAGAACTAATGACAAATTTTCTGACAGTGAGGACAATCAATGGAACAACTTGCTTTCAGAAGTTGTGGGTGCTCCAACTCTGGAGGGTTTTAAGAAGAGATTGGACAATAATTTGTCTGAAATGGTATAGAATTTCTTGCTTGAGCAACACTCAAGAGAGTGTTGAACTAGAAGACCTCTAAGATCCCTTCCAACTCTATTAGTCTGTTATTATAGACCAAGGGTCTTCAAACTTGGCAAGTTTAAAACTTGTGGACTTCAACTCCCAGAATTCCTGAGCTAACATGACTAGAGGAGGAATTCTGGGAGTTGAAGTCCATAAGTCTTAAAGTTGTCAAGTTTGAAGACCCCTGTTTTAAATGACACCATTTCAGAAAGCATGTGAATGCAGTCAGTCCTTGACTTATGACCTCAGCTGGGACCAAAAATCAAACCTTCTGCACAAGTTGGATTAGATACTGCTCTCATGTCACCCCTAGTCCTTCTTTTCATTAGACATACCCTGTTGTGGTAATTCCCCGTTAGGAGAATGAGTGCACACAGGGAGACGTAGTGAGAGTGGTGAGGAATAACACACAACCAGCACATAGATACACTGTATAGTAAAATGTAGGTTTTTACTTCCAGTAAATGGTTAAGCAAAGTCCAACAAGCAGTCCAAGTCATACACGGTTAAGACAGTATTCAGTCCAGGGATAATCCAAAAACAAAGTCCAGTATCATAAATAGTTCAGTAACAGACTTAAATCGAATCCAAGAAGAATTATGATCAGCAACAGTCAATAGGGAAATATTCAGGAAACAGTGAACATCAGAACATCGACCAACTAGCAACTATCAACAACAGGACATAACAACCCAAGTTTCTGGCTCCTTCTTATGGCCGTTTGAGGAACCACACCCAATTACAATTTTAGCATTCCCTTAAAGAGACAGTATTAAATGTCTATCCTGATTTATATATTTCCAACCCAACTATTAGGTGACTATGAATTCCTAACATACCCAATTCCTGCAACCGTTCTTTTAGCCTCCAATCCCCTAATCATGTTCTTTGCTCTTTCTAGAATCTCAACGTCTTTTTTCCATCACCAAATTCTGTTTGTTTTTTTTTGGTGATGTTGTGGTGTTGTTATTTTAAGAGACCGGGACTTAGGTTTGCAACCGTACATTATGACTCCATAATATATTTACTTGGAAAACGATCAAGCTATTATGTTCACATAGTGGTCAAAATATATACACGTAGGATTGCAGCCTTATTTTTCGTAGGATGTTTTTTTCCTCCTTAAAACTATGTGAATCATTGGCCTTTTACTGTATCCAGGGGAAATTCAATCACAGTGTTTCAGCTACAATTCTCCGCCTTACCCGTTTTGCATTTATTTATTGACCTTGGGATTATCTTACATTAATTCACTGAATACCCCTGTCCTTTGTTACCTTGGCATTTTACTCAATTATTAACCCGGTAAAGACATGCTAACAATTTTAGAGATTCCACCATCCTCCCTTTCATAAATTTCCAAGCGATTGTTTCATTGCATCGTTAAAACTATTTTCATTGGTGTTGTCTGCTCACGGTGGCCAGAGACCCTTCATCAAATCTTGGTCATTGTATCTCTGAAAGATGCTATTGTAAAATATGGGAGTGGGAGAGATTAAAATCCTGATGCCTAATTTATGAGATGAACCCGTCTGACAATCGAATGACCTTCTTCTTTCTGTCTGGTTATTAAACTGTTTGTGATCTAATAAAATGCTGGTAATACACTCTTTTTCATTGTGGATTTAATTTCCTACCTGACATTTAGATTAAAAAAAGAGTGTGGACTTGGAGAAAAGGTTTGCCATCAGCAGATCTGCAAGGATCACTGCCCCTATCTCTGGATTGACAGGTGTTTGTTTGATGTTTAGTTGCTCCTGAGTGAACGCTTTTGTAATGTATATCATTTCTATTAAAAACAGAAACAAAAAAAAGTCATCAGAGAAAGTCACATGGACAACTCTCCAGTTGTCAAATCTGTCAATAATCAAGAATACAGAATAACAGAGATGGAAGAGAATTGGAGGTCTTCTAATCCAACCCGCTGCTCAAACAAGAGATCAGAGGGGGGATTCAGCAGGTTCTGACCAGTTTTGGAGAACCGGTAGGGGAAATTTTGAGTAGTTCAAATGCCACCTCTGACTGGAGATTTTACAGGTATCCTTCCCCTGCCACGACCACCAAGCCACACTCGCAGAACCAATAGTAAAAAAAAAATCGAATCCCACCACTGCAGGAGATATCTATATCAATATCACCTCTATCTATATCACCTCTATCTATATCATCTCTATCTATCTATCTATCTATCTATCTATCTATCTATCTATCTATATCATATCTATATTTATCTCTATCTAAATCTCTATCTATCTATCTATCTATATCTATCTATTTATATCTATCTAACTATATCTATCTATTTATCTATCTATATCATCTATATCTATATCTATCTATCTAACTCTATCTATATATTTCTATATCTATCTATCTATCTATCTATCTATCTATCTATCTATCTATCTATCTATCTATCGTTTTCTTAGTCAAGGGAGCCAGTATTGTCCGAAAACACTTTCATGGTCATATGATCAGCATGACTATACACCAAGGTATACAGAATGCTGTTACCTTTTCACCAAAGTGGTACCTATTTATTTACTCACATTTGCATGTTTTTGAACTGTGAGGTGAGCAAAAAAGTCTGGGTGAGTACTATGTCCAAAACGTGCAGACAAAATGCATATAAGGAATAGCCACACCCTGCGAGAGTGGCTCAGAGTATTATATACATTTTACGCTGATAGAAACAAAGTTTATCCAATCAGAGACAAAGGTCCGTTATTAATGTGGGCAATGTCTTGCCGATGCCCTCCCCTTCCTTATCCGTGGAGCATTCTTTGTCTGGGCTCTGTCCATACTTTATTATTTTACACAATATCCCTTGTTCTTGTGTGTTTGTGCTCATAGGCAGCTCCCCTTATCTGTGGAGTAGGATGTTCCTGGGAACTGTCTCCAAGGATGTGCCTAGCTCTGAAGCAAAATGCAGAAGCGAGAAACCAGATAGAAAAGGATATAATTCTTTTACAGAATGAATTCCTAACAAATGATTCCCATCCTTAGCAAAATTGTATACGCAATTTCTTTAACAGAAGCAAAGAGCAAAGATTACATTGATTCATGTCAATATGTCCTTTCATACACACACACACACACACACACACACACGTGTGTGTGTGTGTGTGTGTTTATAGTTCCTACTTCTTAAGCAGGTGTGTCCATTACTCCACCTCATCCCCTTGGTTGCTTACAGAGCAGGAACCAAAGGTGGATGTGTGAGAGAAGGCGAAACCTGCATCCAGGAAGATAAGAACAGATGAAAGAAATTGCATGGTTGAATTTCTGAAAGGCTGTTTTGCATCCTTTCCATTTTGCTCTTCAGCATCGCTGTTAATCTCAAACAAACAGCAGGAGAAACAATGTCCAGTCCACAGGAAATGTACGGTCTTGTGGCTCCACAAGTGCCAAGATCTTGGGCATATGGCAACTGCTTCAGCAGGACAATCTAGACAACACTGATTGCGACTTCGAAGGAATGGAATCCTTCCAGTGAAGAGGGGACATTTTGCCCAGTTGTGTTTTGGTGTTCTGCTTGCCATTAGCACTGAGGCCTTGGGCCAAAGTCTGCTCAGATCAGGCTGGGACTGAGTTAAGACTTCACTTTATAGTATTCATGGGGGCCCAGGAAAGTGTGTAGCTGGTATGATAAGACTTGTTGTGTTTCTTCCTGAGCTGTAGACTAGCAGTGAAGAATAACTCTGCCAATTTAATTTATTTTTGTCTCCTGTCTTATTTTTTCCCCAGTTGTTCCATTTGGCCATCTAGTACCTGTTTTACTTTTTTTTTTAAAAAAAATCTCAATTTCTTTGAGATCTTTTGTAGCACTTGTATATTTGCTTGTTTGCTATTTAACAAATTTATAAAGCTGACAAACTCACACACAGGTGATTCTGGGCAGCTTACAATATTTTTTTTAAAAAAAGATCTACCATATAATCAAACTTATTAAAAAAGAAAATCACAATCCCATGGCACCATGGCAGGAACAACACAATCACTTGATTCATTCCATCTCCATTCATGGTCTCTAGGCCCACTCACAAAACCCACATTTTTAGGGCCTGTCAGAAAAACAGAAGGGTGGAGTCAACCATACCTCAGGGAGATTGATATTCCACAGAGAAGGAGCCATTACCAAAAAGGCCTTGCTTCATGGACCTATCAGATGACAATCCCTAATCAATAGGACTGGCAACATGCTTTCTCTTTCCATCCTGGTGGGTTGGATGGATGTAATAGGGTTGTTTTTGTACTACATTTAAATTTTCACAACTACATCAACAGTACAAATACATAAAAACGTAGGACTGGAAGAGATCTTGAAGGCCCAAGACAGAAGACTGTTCTGACCAAGGCTTCCTGAGTCCATAATTATGCAAACACTTAGTTAAAACAACTCTTGTTTTATTTCAACACTGGGAATTATGTTTGTTCCCAGCCCGTAATGAGTCCCAAACAGTCCCTCAAGATAAGCACCCACCTTTCTCTCCTTTGAATTGCTGCCAACAACTAAAGTGCCAAATTAACTGTAAAAAACCAATCAAAGTACGAAGTCCATACACAGCTTCAAGGTTTAATCCGAACAGAGCAAACGACATTGCTTCCTGCAAAGGTTTCTTCACCTTTGCCTATCCTTTATGCCTTATGGGAGGGGCAATCACCTCCAAGCCTTACTCCCAAGTTGCCCTTTTGGTCTCAGCTGCTCTTGCCTTCTGGCAGCTCTGGGCACATGCACACTGGGAATAGGCTCCCCTTGTTCCTTTGCCTTGCTGCTGCCAGACTCTGGATGCTCTGAATTAACACACCACTCCCAGATGGTCCTGGCCCCATCTCTGCATTGGATGCAGGACCCTCATCCGAGTCCTCTCCAAACTCCCATACTGGTCCCCATTCTTCCCCACTGTCCAATTCCACTGCCATCTACACAGGCTGCTAGCAAACCACAACAAAGACCTTATACCATCCTGGACAAATGGTTGTTCAATTGTTTTTTTTTAAAAAAAAACCCTTCAGCAATGGATAACCATAACTCCAAGAGACAAGCTACTCGATTAATTAATCATTCTCACTATCAAGGAATTCTTCCTTATTTCCAAGTTGGAACAATGGATGGAAATTGATCAAGAAGAGATTCAACCTAGAAATGAGGAATTTTCTGACAGTGAGAACAATCAACCAATGGAACAGAAGTTGCCTTTGAAAGTTGTGGGAGCTTCATCACTGGAAGCTTTCAAGAAGAGATTGGACTGCCACCTGTCAGAAATGGTGTAGGGTCTCCTGCTTGTGGGGGTTGGACTAGATGGCCAACAAGGTCCCTTCCAACTCTGTTAATTTGTTACCTAGTTCCCTTAGCTGTTAATTGTATGGTTTGGCCTGCAGATACCAGATCATCTTTGTTGCTCTTCTCTGAACTATTTCTAGGACCTCAGTATCTTTTCTGTATCATGGTACATATTAGCTGCCAGTCTCAGTGGTGACTCTGGGCAGCTCCCAATACAGGCATAAAAAGAATTACTTGATTAAGCAAAGTCCTTAAAACTAACTTCCAATCTAGTTGTGCATGTCAAACCCTACCATCCCCCACTTCCTTGCCCCAACTCCTGAGGGAAAAAAATCAAGTCTTTCTGGAAGGCTAACGGGATCAGCACGATCTGGATCTTGGTGGCTTCTTGTTCCATAAAGCAGGTGCCACAACAGAGAAGGTGGGAGAATTACATTACTAGGGCAAAAGATGCCCACCATTTGGGAAGAACAAGGGTGTCCATTTGTTGTTTGTTCAGTCACACTAAGACATGTCCGACTCTTCACAACCCGTGAACCACAACACACCAGGCTCCTGTGCCTTCTACTGTCTCCCAGAGTTTGTCCAAATTCACGTTCATGACACTATCTAACATCTTATCTTCTTCTGTCTCCTTCTCCTTTTGCCTTCCATCTTTCCCAACATCAGGGTCTTCTCCAAGGAGTCCTGTCTTCTCCTTAGGTGGCCAAAGTATTTGGGCGTCGGCTTCTGGATCCGTACTTCCAAAGGACAGTCAGGGTTGATTTCCTTTAGGATCGACTGGTTGGATCTCCTTGCACTCCAAGGAACTCTCAAAGGTCTTCTCCAGCACCACAATTTGAAGGCATCAATTTTTCCACGCTCAGCCTTCCTTCTGGTCCATTGGAGGAAAAATCAAAAAGAGAATGGCCATAGCCAAGTCATCAACCCCTTGACCCTTATGTAATATGTAGGTGTCTTCTGTAGATTTCTTCTGTATGTAGATGCCTTCTGCATACGTGCCATCCAGACATTTCTAACACTCTTTGAAACCGATGTAGGAAAAATAACATTTATAAGCTTAACCTAGGAAACTTGGACATCTCCAGAGCCAGTGCTGTAATAAGAGATGAGTTGACAAGTATGGATTAATTTTTTTTCATTGAAGTTGTTTTCTCTGTGAAGCAGAATTGGGCTCTGTTCCAGACAGCGGAGAAGGTGCTTCCAAAGGGCAATCTCAGAAAACTGGGGAACTACAGGCGGTTTGGTAAAAGGGAGTGACATTTTGAACTGAATTGCGAATGTTTATGATAACAAAAGAAGGAACTGACCTTAGATTAATGACAGAAGGTGTCCTGACTTAGGCTTCCCAAAAGGACGAAGCTTATTCCTCATCCCAATAAAACCCTTTTTTATTTAGGTTAAAGTGAATTCCCCTCATTCACTCTCCAGCAAAATCCCAGCAAACAGTCTTTCAAAGATGCATGGAGCGCATGGATTTATTATTGTAGCATTGGTTTCTGAAATAGTAGAATGTACTAAGCAGAATCTGATTGGGATTTAGGTGTTATTTTAAATTTTAATTTAGGGGAATGATAGAAAGGCATCATACTCCGATTAGTGATTCCAGGGGAAACTATTCTTTTTAAATTGGAAATGAGACAGATGTAAATGGAGAAATGGACAAAAGATATAAAAATATTTTTCTTTAAAGCAAGATTAAATATATAAAACAGAATTAAGATGAGGCAAAAGTGGAGAGGAGTTATATAATAGTTATAGAATGGTAAATAAGATGGGTAATGGTATATAAGAAGAGCATGAATTCAATTGAAGTCCATATAAAAAGAGGTAATCTGGGGCCAAGTTACTTTCTAGAAGAAAGTTTTATGTTTTTATGTTTATGTCTTATGTGTGTGTGTTTAATTAAGAATTAAATAATAAAATCTCGGAGGAAGACTAGATGAGAATAATTATAAATAAGCCAGAGGAAAATATAAAGTTGATGACTGGATAGCAGATAAATCAGAAAGGAAATATGATTGAATAATGATTAAAGAGAAACAATGTGGAATTTGGTAAAGGGAATTTACGTGTTTATATGGAAATGGGATAAATTATAAGTACGTGATATAAAGCAATATGTTACCTGCCTTGTAAAGATCTACAATGGAAAGAGGTTTTATGTTTTTAATGTTTAATGATGTTTTGTTTTGTTTGTTTGTTTGTAAAATCCATAAAACTTGTTTTTTTTAAAAAAAAAGATGCATGGAGCACAAGGGGGGAATCACACACACATGCAGACTCATGGCGCATAAGGGGGAATCGTGCACGTATGTTCAGATGCGCGGTGCGTGAGGAGGGAGTCACATGTGCATGCACAGGAGGTGTGGGGGCATGTGCAATTATTGGCACGGGAGCCCAAAAATGTTAGCTACCATTGTCCTATACCATTTCAAACAAGTGACTGTCCAGTCTCTTCTTATAAACCTCCAGTGATGAAGCACCCACAACTTCTGGTGGCCAGCTGTTCCACTGGTTAATTGTCCTCCCTGTTAGGAAGTTTCTCCTTAATTCCAGGTTTTATTTATTTATTTATTTTTGCCAATTGCTTACAAGATAATAGGTATAAGTAAAAACATAGTTACGAATACATGGATACATATAAGAAAAATAAAATAAAATATAAAAGACACAATAGGACAGGGACGGTAGGCACATTGGTGCGCTTATGCACACCCCCTACAGACCTCTTAGGAAGGGGATGAGGTCAATAGTAGACAGTCTAAGGTTAAAGTTTTTGGGGAAGAAACCACAGAGTCAGGTAGAGTAGTCCAGACATTTGACCACTCTGTTGCTGAAGTCGTATTTCCTGCAATCAAGTTTGGTGCGATTAACCTTGAGTTTGTATCTATTGTGTGCTCTTGTGTTGTTATGGTTGAAGCTGAAGTATTCATTGACAGGTAGGACATTGCAATGTATGATTTTATATACTATACTTAGATCAGACTGAAGGCGGTGTAGTTCTAGGTTTTCTAGGTCTAGAATTTCAAGTCTGGTGGCATAAGGTATTCTGCAACGAGTAGAGGAGTGGAGAATTCTTCTTGTGAAATATTTCTGGACTTTTTCAACTGTGTTAATATCAGATATATAATGTGGGTTCCATACTGATGAGCTGTATTCAACTATTGGTCTAGCAAATGTTTTGTATGCTCTAGTTATCAGTGTAAGAAAAAGCTAAGTAAGATTAGGTTAACAACTCTTAATGCCTTTTTGGTTATGTAGTTACAGTGGGCTCTAGCACTTAGATCCTTAGAGATGAGTACCCCAAGATCCTTTACAGAGCTTGGATCATCAACAAGGTCTTGACTATTCAGCCTGTATATTATTTTTGGATTTTTTTTGCCAATAGGTAGGATGGAGCATTTATTTATTTGCTTCTCTCCTCAGTGTTAGATGATGATAAGGGCTCTCAAACTTTCAAGACCTATTCCATCAGAGATGTATGTATTACAGTTCTCAGATCTGGGCTAATAAACCAGATCAGTACTTTAATGGAAGCAAAGAAGAACCCAAAACTCTATGCTGCTCTCAGAGCTTTCCAGATGTGGCAATACTTCCGTACATCAAGAGAGAGGGGAATATCATATCTGCCTGAACAGGCCAGATGGATGGGCTATTTGGCAATTGAGAAATATAAATTGCCTGTGTAATATGGGAAGTCACCAGCCAGAAAGCTGCTCGGTAGCTCGGAGGAAACTTCTGTCGAGCTGTACAAATCCTGCGGAGAAACATCTGGTTCTCATTCTGCCACAAAGCGCCTAATTTAGTTCCATTTGTAGATATTGTCCTTACAGAGGGATTAATTAAGAGATATGTGGCACTGATGGATACACAAAACTGCAGGGCTGTGTGAGCCAAAGCAAAGAGAGAGCCAATTAAGGAAGCTCTGATGGTGTCTCATTCAGTTGGTAGGGAAGGAGGAGGAGTGGGGAAGGGGAAAGGGGGAAGAGGAGGAGGAGGAGGAGGGAAGGGGGGAAGAGAAGGGGAAAGGGGGAAAGAGGAGGAGGAAGAGGAGAAAGAAGAAGGGGGAGGAGCAGGAGTAGGAGTAGGAGGAAAAGGGGAAGGGAAAGAGAAGGGAAAGGGGAAGAGGAGGAGGAAGAAGAAAGAAGAAGAAGGAGAAGGAGGAGGAGCAGGAGGAGGAGGACAGAAGGGGAAGGGAAAAGAGAAGGGAAAGGGGGAAGAGGATGAGGAAGAGGAGAAAGAAGAAGAAGGAGGAGGAGGAGGAGGAGCAGGAGGAGGAGGACAAAAGGGGAAGGGAAAAGAGAAGGGGAAAGGGGGAAGAGGAGGAGGAAGAGGAGAAAGAAGAAGAAGGAGAAGGAGGAGGAGGAGCAGGAGGAGGAGGACGAAAGGGGAAGGGAAAAGAGAAGGGGAAAGGGGGGAAGAGGAGGAAGAGGAGGAGGAAGAAGAAGGAAGAGGAGGAGGGAAGGGGAAGGGGAAAAGAGAAGGAGAAAGTGGGAGAGAAGGAGGAGAAGGAGGGGAGTGGGAGGAGGAAGAGAAGGGGAAGGAGGGAGAAGAGAAAGGAGGAGTGGAAGGAGGAGGAGGAGAACTGTGGAGTCCTTAGTGCTCTCTGAGCTCTCTGAGCTTGATTGTTTTCTTGAAGGCATTTCATGACCCAACTAGGGAACGCCATCAGGTGAATTTCTTTCTGGCATGTTTCTTGTTTGCAATGGGTAGACCAGGACAAACTTATGTTGGCTTGATCTTTCCTCTTCCCACTGAGTAGACCAGGATGGCCTTGAGGGCCATTATCCAACCACATCATGGGCCAGATCCAGCTTGTAGGCCTTCAGTTTGACACCCTTGGCACAGAGTCTCCTGCTCAAGTAGGGAGTTGGACCAGAAGAACTTCCAACTCTATTGTTCTAAGTTCTCGCCCAGCAGCCTCTCAAACATTCTCCCAAATTGTACTGGAATTTCCTTTTTTAAAAAAATGTTTCTTGTTTTATATCATACATTTCCTTTCTACTTTAAGCAGTGTGCTCTCTAGGTGTCCAAGGTGTTAACATGGAAACATACAAATGTCATCATCATTATGATCATATATCTATATCTACATCTATCTATCTATTTACCCATCTATCTATCTCTATCTCTCTATCTCTCTATCTCTATCTCTATCTCTATCTATATCTATATCTATATCTATATCTATGGTATTCAGCTTTGTTCGGGTATTTTCCCATGTCATTATAATTGTGCTTTTAAAGTTGTAGCAACGTTTCAGCAGAATCTCATCTGCCATCATCAGGCTTCTGTATAGTGTTCATCTGTGAGAGACTTTCACAGCCATTTCTGTTTTAAATTTGGTGCTAGCCTATGCTGTGCCAGAATGTTTTTTTCACATCACATCAAGACTGTCTTCAAAACAGACAGAAATATAGCAGCCATCCTAAGAAACCCCAAAGATAAAATTGACCTGGAAAATCAAGGCATATATGAAGTCCCCTGTGCATCATGCCCTGCCACATACATTGGACAGACCAATAGAAGAATAAGTACCCTCCTAGATGAACACAAAAAGGCAGTAAAAGAGCTGGAACACACTTCCTCACTAGTCCAACACATGAAAGTCACAGGTCATAGCATCGACTTCAATGGCACCAAAACCCTAGCCACTATAGAAAACCCCAGCCACAGAATCATCAGAGAAGCCATAGAGATTGAAAAAAGACCAGAAAGCATGAATAGAAGAGATGATTCCACCAGACTGTCAATTATTTGGAAGCCTGCACTCACAAACAAAAAAATCTCCACACCACAAGCCAGGCAAACACCTGGGCACAAATAGATCCCCCCTGATACCTCCAGCTCAAACACACCCCAATCAGGCACCCAGATGAAACCTAGCTTCTTAACAAATGATAGCCCTCCATTTACTCGGAACCAAGCTGCACTAAAAGCCTCCAATACAGGAACACAATGTTGCCAGCCAACCAAGACAAAAAAAGCTACAAAATAGATAGAAGATATTAGAAACACCAATCAAGCAGAACACAGCAAAATCCAAGACCAATAAACACAGACCAAGACTCCCAACCAATCAGGATGAAAAAAAACCCATTCTGGCACAGCAGTAGGCTAGCCCCAAATTTAAAACTGAAACGGCTGTGAAAGTCTGACTCACAGACGAATACTATAGAGAAGCCTGATGATGGCAGATGAGATTCTGCCGAAAAGTTGCTACAACTTTAAAAGCACAACTACAATGACATGGGAAAATACCCGAACAAAGCTGAATACCATACATATAAATACCCATGAAAACATAAGAAAACATCTCATCTATCTATCTATCTATCTATCTATCTATCTATCTATCTATCTATCTTTCAACAAATAAGCAGTTATATGTAAAATAATATGCAATATGCAATATCAATCATGTTATAACATTTATTATCATCCATTATAGTATCGATTATATAACCATCAGAAATATTTACTCATCTGTTTTTCTTTCTCCTATAAACCATATTTCACCTAATTCCACTCCTCTAACCTCAATATCTGTCATTTAACCATTTGTAGAATAGTTCCCATGTTATGAAATTGTTCAAATCTTCTTTTCCTTTAATTTTTTAGGGTTAGCCTATCCATCTCTGCACATTCCAGATTTTTTAAAGTTATAATATCGTCTGCGGGGGTTTCTGGGTTTTTCCAATATTGCGCATATGCAATCTTAGCTGATGTTAGGATGTGTAGGACCAAATATGTGTTACCCTTATTGTAATTTCCTGGAATTATGCCCAACAAAAATGTCTCAGGTTTCAGATCTATGTGTTGTCTTGTCATATTTTCCAGCCATGTGTGTGTTTTTTTTCCAGGATTTTTTTGGCTTTCTGAAAACATCTATAAATTGTCTAAAGTACCAACTGGACAGAGCAACAATTTGTGAATGAGTATAAGTGCCTTTAAAAAAAAAACACATCATTTTGCATCAATTTGAAGAGAGATGCACAAGAGCTGAAATCCTGCATTTATTTAATAGGCAATTATCCCTTTTGGAATTCAGTGGAATTTGCTTCTAAACAGAGCTATATAAGATTGTGCTGTGTGTTTCCTAAGGCTGTTTCTCACAAATTACGGATATTCTCTTCACGGCCTCGTCCTGCCACTGTCAAAATGATGCAAAGCCAATCCTTGTTACAGTTATTTTCGAACAGTGATGATTGGACAACTCTACCAAACTCTACATCTTGCTAACATGGAAATGGCCTACTATTAAAATATATCATTAACTCAATTTGAGATTGAACCTGATGAAACCAGTGACATAAGAAATTGTAGAATTGTATGCCTGTGATAAGCCTAGCCTGCTTTTTCAGACACAGAGGGAAGAAAAACAAACGGGGACATTTTTTGAAACGTACTTTTAACCCTGTCTTAAAATGAATGGATTTAAAATCCTCCAGTGATAAAACACCCACAACTTCTGAAGATAAGCAGTGCCACTGGTTAATTGTCCCCACTGTTTGGAAGTTTCTCCGTAATTCCAGGTTGCCTTTATCCTTGATTAGTTTCCATCCATTGTTTCTTGTTTTCTTGCTTTCTGGTGCTATGGAAAATAAGTTCACACACACACACACACCCTTTTCTTTGTGCCAGCCCCTCAAATATTGGAACATTGCTATCATGTCACCCCTAGTCCTTCTTTTCTCTAGATTGGCCAAATATCTTAAAGCAGAAAACACGTCCAAAATATCTCCCTCCTCCTCCTCTTTTCCCTACAACAACAACCCTGTGAGGTGGGTTGGGCTGAGAGAAAATGATTGGTCCAAAGGCCACTCAGTCAACTTTCATACCTAAGCTGAGACTAGAACTCACAATCCCCTGGTGATTGGCCCAAAGTCACATAGCTGGCTTTGATAGGTAAGGCAGGAGTTGAACTCACGGTCTTCCACTTTCTAGCCTGCTACCTTAACCACTAGACCAATTTTTTTCTCTCTCTCTCTCCCTCCCTCTTGCTCTCTCTCCCTCCCCACCTCTCTCTCTCTCTCAGCATTAAACTCTCCTTCAGTAAAAACAGGGGTTTAAAACACTGCCCTGAACCCATTCTTCATATGTTTTGGTTTCCAGGCCTTTAATCGTCCTAGTTGCTCGTCTCTGCACTTTTTCCAAAGTCTCAACCTCTTTTTTATAATATGGTAACCTAAACTGGATTCATTATTCTTGGTGTGGTTCTTACTAAGGCTTTTATAAAGCAGTGCTAATACTTCGTGTGATTTAGGTGTTAGATTAAAAGCTGGACCCTTTTATTCAGGTCTGCTAATTTTTGCACCGTCAATATCTTTCTTGGTAGGTTGCTCCATTGTTGGGTAATTCCATTTTTCGGAAATTTCCCATTTAGCATGGTCTGTTTGGGACAAATTTAACATGACACGGAGAAAGAAGGAGTGAGAGGGCATCAGACCAAAGCTTGCAAAATTATAAAGGGTAATAAAGGTTGGTACCAGCTAAAGAAAAGAGGAGATGGATAATTAGATCTGAAGTCAAAAACTACCGAAATGCACCCATTGGCACAATCTGTTCAGGCAAACAGGTCAAATCCTTCTAATTAGCAAGCACTTGACCTTTAATAACTTTGACCATTATCTTGAGCCTCTTTCCTTAAACGCCACTGAATTTGATTGGCTGTAGGACTTCTCTTGAAGACGTAGTAGACTAAATACGATTCATTATTTTCCCCCTAATGCTGCAATTCTCAGATCAATTCTATGCTATTTGAAATGGGGAGAGGGTGACCTTGCTTTGAGAACTTCCGATAGGAACTCATAACGCTGGCATTCATTGTTGGAATGTATTTCTATGCAACAACTACAGTTTCCTGTTTAAAGATATAAAGTGGTACTCATATTTCATGTGTTTTAGGTGTTAGATGTTGGAATTCATTTTCGGAATGTATTTCTATGCAACAACTACAGTTTCCTGTTTACAGATATAAAGTGGTACTCATATTTCATGTGTTTTAGGTGTTAGATGTTGGAATTCTTTTTCGGAATGTATTTCTATGCAACAACCACAGTTTCCTGTTTCCTATTACAGTTAATATAGTTGAGCAGTAAAGCACATGGTGACTGTGCTAACAAAGAAGAGGGGGTCAGCCTATCCTCCAAAGCAATGGAAGGCAGGACAAGAAGCAATGGATGAAAACAAATCAAGAAGAGAACCAACCTAGAATTAAGGAGAAACTTCCTGGCAGTGAGAACAATTAGCCAGTGGAACAGCTTGCCTCCAGAAATTGTAGGTGCTCCAACACTGGAGGCTTTTAAGAAGAGACTGGACAACCATTAATGGGAAATGTTATAGGGTTTCCTATTTGAGCAGAGGGTTGAAAAGGAAGACCTCCATGTGTCACCCTCAAAATAACTACAGGCCGATGCCATATTGACTTTGCTTCATTTCTTAGTTGCCACTCTCGGGGGTTAGAAAGAACTGGAATGCGGTGCCTGAGTCTACTAGACAAAACATCCAGCAGACACAGTGTGTGAACCAAGGTCTTGGCAACAAACATCTGCTGAGCTTGGGGGAGGGGAAGGATACCTCTGGAGCTGATTGGTTAACATGACCCAGGACACATGGTAGGGGTGGGAAGTTTCTATTCTGAAGTGTGGGAATTACCCAGCGCTAACTACAACTTTCTAAGTGCCGATACGATGTACTCAATAAAAGATCGCCCAAGCCTGAATGAAGCTTCCGAGTTCTGATTCAATTAAGTTCATTGCTTAGACCCAGGGGTGGGATTCAGAGGATTCGGGCCAGTTCAGGTGAACCGGATGTTAAATCTACATCTGATTCGCTGAACCGGTAGTTGAACCAACCAACTGGCCCCACCCACCCCACCCCATCCTTCCCAGGAGCCTCCACACGGCCCATTTTGGATGCAAATAAGTGCAGGGTTCGCATGGAGGCTCTGGGAGGGGTGAAAAATGCCCCCCCCCCTGAAGTTCTGGAAGTCCAGAAAAGGGCCTGTTTCTGGCTTCTGAAGGGCCTCCGGAGCTTGGGGGAGGCCGTTTTCACTCTCACAGAGGCCCAAAGGAAGCCTCCAGACTCTGGGAAAGGCGAAAAACAGCCCCCCCGGAAGATCCGGTAGGCCGTGGCTACCATGGCCATGCCCACCCAGCAACCAGTCAGAGAACCAGTTGTTGGGATTTTTGAATCTTAACCCTGCCTAGAACCAATATGACACCATGGTCCTTTCCAATTCTGTTCGTAAGCAAATCTTCTCTCATCCAGTGGAACAGAAAGCATGAATAAAAATTACAGGAGATACTTTATTTTCTTCGTAGTGTTTATGCAGCTTCCCATCAGCAAATATTTTGTAAGTGATATTTTTTAGGTCGGGGAAACAAAAGTAAACATTAAAACTCTAGATAGCTACATAGCACAATGAATGCAGAAAGCAACTTTTCTTTGAGTAAACCGTGTTAGTTTAGGAGGTAGAGAAGAAGAATTTATGGGGAATAGAACTGCAAGAAATGACTTTGGTCTTCTTTTTTTCTTTTTTCCTTTTAGCCACAAGAGGTCAAAAATCTCTTTCCAGGAGCAAGAGTCTCCATCTACTAAATTATTGGAGCAAGAGTCTCCATCTACTAAATTATTGGAAAAGTAGTAACCCTCATAACAATGTTTCTGTCATTGCTTGAGGCTGCAGTGAAGGACGCTTGAAAGACAAGACAATATCTGCCATCTCTGTTAAAAAAGATAAACCTTTATAACGATGTGACACTTACTCAAAATGGCCTTCAACTTCTGTTTCTTCGAAATGGGATTCTGGAAATGATGTAACTTTGTTTTGATCTGACAATGTCTCCTTGGTTTTCTCAATCACTTCCGGCATAACATCCTGTTTCAGTTGTGATCCGGCTGCATCAGAAGTTATATTCTGTAAAGATGCATTCAGGTCATGGTTGTCCCAAAGGTGGGTTGTTGTTTTTTTTAGGAGGCAAGTAGACTTTCTTGAGTTTTTTTTTTCTTTGAAGATGTTTTGCTTCTCATCCAAGAAGCTTCTTCAGCTCTGACAGGATAGTGGTGAATGGAAGGATTTGCATCCTGTCAGAGCTGAAGAAGCTTCTTGGATGAGAAGCAAAATATCGGAAAAACAGTCCAGTTGCCTCCTGGGAGGGGGGGGGGGAAGCACCTTTGAAACAGAACTTATATGGCGTTTTCTTTGGAGTAAGTTGGTAGCCAGGCTCACAGGTGGTATTCAGCAGGTTCTGAACAGTTCTGGAGAACCGGTAGTGGAAATTTTGAGTAGTTTGGAAAACTGGCAAATGCCACCTCTGACTGGTCCCACCCCCCATCTATTCTCTGCCTCCTGAGTCCCAGCTAATCGGCTGGGTCTTCTTTGGTTGCCCTGCACAGGAGAATAGAGCTGGAAAGCAGGTTAGTGGGGTGGGGAGGGAATGGGATTTT